>NC_063446.1:20766609-20897086 GCF_020379485.1 Brassica napus
TTGACGATCCAGTTTTTTGGCCACTTGGGAGTCGCTTTGCTTGTTTGTCCAAGTCAGGTGGGGACCATAGTATTGAAGATCATACACTCCAATTTGATGGAGGCAATCCCTGAATTAGTACATCTGGGCATGGCTGATTTTATCAAAAGACGCTATGTGCTCTAACCCATATAAAATTTGGTTGAAATCACCACCAATTATCCAGGGAATTGCAGCCAGGTTCAGTGAGGAGTGTAACTGCAGTAGCTCAATCTATAAGTCATTATGGTCCTCAGCCACGTTAGAAGCGTAAATGGATGTGTAAATGAAAGGTTGATGGTTCAAGATTGATAACTCACAAGTAATTGCCTGACTAGACTGAGAGATGATGCAAACTTTCATAGGGTCTCTCCAAATGATGATTATCCTCCCATCCGCATCACACACATGATTAGGGGTTAGTTCTTTAATATGTGTTTCTAGAAGGACACTAAAAAGGGGTTTATGGCTGTTGAGCCACGAAATATAAGTCTAATGTTTATCCGGTTCATTTAGACCACAAACGTTCCAAAAAAAAAACAATTTGACACTCATTGAGTAGGTAAAATTGGCTCTCCCACTTGGAGAGAACCTAAGTTATGAAACAGAGAAAAGTTTAAGGGTTGAAAAGGGTTTGGAGAAAAGAAGGGGTTGTTAGAAATAGAGTCGACTGAAACATGAGGAAATGGACCAAAAGAAAAACATGTAGCGGGAAGATCATGAGAAGAAGGATCAGAGTTGAAATTAAACGAGGATATATTTGTCGGGAGTGATGGAGGGGGATCTTTAGAGGGAGGAAAGGGATGGGGTTCTTTAGTGGAAGGAATGGGGGGGTGGCTCTTTAGTCGCATGAAGGGGTTCTATAGTGGAGGAAGGGGGGAAAGAGAAGGAGATGATTTAGTTCTTTTAATCGATGGTTTGAGGGTTCGAGTGAGGAAGAAAATGTTGAAGGAGTTAGCAGGTCAGAGCTTTTTGCAGAGGAGAGATGGATGGGTCTTACTGGAGGGGAGGAATCAGTAGCTTCAACATCCATAGGAATATAGTTTGATGCTGAGGAATGATCCATAGTTGACACAGAGAGTTTGTCTTTATGAATTACTCGAACATAAACCTCTTTTTTTACACTTTTCATCTTCATCGAATGATGGTTTCCACTTTTTTTTGTAGGAGTCCTAACAACTTGTTTTTCTTTTACTGCAGGAGTCTCTTTTGTGATTACAGGAGGAGTGTAGAGGAGGCAATTGTTAACTATGTGAAAAAGCTTCTTGTAATGAGAACAAGTAGGGGGCGTCCACGGATAATCAACATGGACTTCCACCACCTCGCCACTTTCCCTTTCAAATTCCACCACAGAGGATAGCGGCTGGGTAAGATCAACTTCAACCTTCACATGAGACAAAGTCAGACTGACCATATTTAAAGTAAAGTCATCAGTTTCCTTAGGATCACCAACCAACCCAGCCACTAGACCAAGACTCTATTTATAACGCAGGTCAAGCGGGACTCCAGTCAGATGAGCCAGATTTTAATCGCTTTCAAAGGAGGCGTAGCTGACGAGTGGGCTGGCAACCACTGAGCTGTGTGAAACATTGAGTCCCCCACATATCAGATGCACTTGTCAAGAATTTTCTGACTCAGGAACTCGTTAGGAATACTGACAATACCCGATCTGTTAAGAGGATTGTTGTGAATCTCCAGTCTTCTGCATTTACCCCACATGTGGTAAAACACGCTTTGTATGTGGTTGAAAGAAGGCGCCTTTCCATTGAAATAATAGATAATGAAGTCCTTGTGAAGCTCGACACCTTTTTAAAACACAGAATCCGGAATAACAACAGGAGGCCTCCCTGCAGCTGTTATCGTGATATTAGCAACCCTTGTCAAGGTTTTGTCTTCCTTCACTCTAAGTTTTTCTTCTAGGGATAGGGTTAGTCGGACCCACAGAAGTGTCAGTAGGAGCAGTATATTTCAGAGCAGGGCCAGTAAGAACAATAGTCTAGTTAGGATTGTGAAATCCTGATCGGGAGGAGAATGCTTAGTATTGTTTTCGGTTGACATGGCTGGCCCAATGAGAGAAGGAGATGGCTGAGTAGGAGCGGCCATTTATTCGTAAGCAATAGTTTCTGGAAAAGGACAGTAGCTGAGTCACCCAAGAAGGGACCAATAGTTGAGTCTCCCAAGAAGAAAACCAGTAGTTGGAACTCCCAACAAAAGAACAACAATTACAGTTTTATGATTCTCAACTGAAATCTCACAGTTTTTTAGTGGAGCTTCAGCTAGAACTTCTTCTGCTGATAATTTCGGGTTGAGGTGAGAGGATAAGGGTTTAGAAACAGATTTGGATCAAAGGATTTTGGGAAGGGAAGGCGAGAGAGGAGGGAAGTGGTTGGGGGATAAGGGAGAGGATGGATCTAGCAGGCCAGGGGGATGAGGGCGGGGCATTCATCACCAAAGGATGTAGACGGCAATTTCAGAACGGAAGGACGACCAGGAACAGTCCAACGAGATTGCACTGGAAACGGGTGAGAGAGAGTGTGATTTTTTTGTTTTTAATGTGTTTTTCAATAATGTTACACGTGTATAATATTGTAATTTAGTAACGCGTTATGTTAGCATTTATATGCGCATATGAAACTTCTGTTTAGGGCGTATTCGAAAACACCTTGATTTTTTTCTTATTAGAACAAAGAGATTATTGAAATTTTTAATATGTATTTTGTGTTTTTAATATAATGTCAATTTAATAAGTTACTGTATTTTCCAAGCCAATTTCTCAAAAAAGAAAAATTGACCTTCTCAAATTTCTTAACTAAATGATTATTTTTAAAAATGTGTCCATGAAACAGAAACATAAAAGGAAACACGATTTTTGTGTTTCAGTTCCGCATTTCTTGCTTCACGAAACCAACGATCATCCAAACTCACATCAAATCTGTAGGTTTAAATATTCGATAAAGACTTATTCTACCCTGAAAAAAAAAATCAAGACTAGTGTAATCTTATTGATAATTTCAGTATTCGAAAAAATGGCCGAAGAAGTTTCATTATTATCTTCTCCTTCTGAATCATCTACTTCACTTCTGTCTGAAATATCAAATGCTTCCACTAGAGCTTTCGTTCTTGCCTTCACTGTCGGTTCTTGCGGCGCCTTTGCCTTTGGATGCATCGTGAATTCTTCTTCATCTTGACTGTTTTTTATTCTTCAATTTCTATTAATTTTTGGATTTTTGCATGTCGTAATAACTAAATTTATTGATCACAGATCGGATATTCGGCTCCTACACAGTCCAGTATCATGAAAGACTTGAATCTCTCCATAGCTGATGCAAGTTCAATCCTGTCAATTTTTGTTTATTTCCGGTTATCTTTCCGGTTGATTTTGGTTCATCTAGTTTTCAACTATTATTTTGTCCATTTTGTTCTCAGTACTCACTTTTTGGATCGATATTAACTGTGGGACTAATACTTGGAGCATTAATCTGTGGGAAATTAACAGATTTGGTTGGTCGTGTCTACGTAAGTAACCACTTGACAACAAAGAATTAGTTCTTATTTACTAATTCGTTTTCATTATTTAATTAACTTATAACAAACTGAATTTGACATTTTTGAATATGATAACCTTTTGCGATTCTTTTTTGAACCAGACTATATGGATCACTAACATTCTTTTCGTAATCGGCTGGTTTGCTATTGCATTTGCCAAGGTTTTTTCCTATTTTTGAGTTTCTTCTTTATTTTGTAGTGTTCAATTCCAATAAATGAGAAGCTCTCTGTCAAGTCGATAAATGATTTTAATTCTTTCATATATCTTATCACTATTTTGTTCTTTGATATTTTGAGAAAAGGCTGTTTGGCTGCTCGATCTGGGAAGGTTGTTGCAAGGGATCTCGATCGGAATTAGCGTATTTGGTATGTATAGATGCTTAACCACTTTCTATCTGATTTCATCTTATTTTATGTACTGATTTTATATATATTTGAACATATTTTGCTTGCAAAATGTAAGGGTTTTTTTTAGAGATTTTTCGATTTGGTATATTCGAAATGTTCTATGAACTTTTAAGACTTGAAATTGAATTTATTGAAAATAAGATTAAATATTTGGATATATGTATTTTAGATTCTTTTTATTTATTTTCTCAAAAGTGTTTTATGTAGTTTTGGTATGAGATCTTTTGTGATAAATCATATAATCTGATAGCTATTTATCAATCATAGGGACCAGTTTTTTTTTTTTTTTTTGATCAACCATAGGGACCAGTTTACATTACCGAAATAGCACCTAGAAAATTGCGAGGAGCTGCTTGTTCCATGTCGCAGGTAAATCAAGAAAACCATTAACTTGAAAAGTATAAGAATGTAGTGTTCCTCATTTGGATATATTAAAAAAAAAAAATTAGTGTTCCTCCGACACAATTTTCTTATACCTTCTGCAGTTATTTACGGGCGTTGGTATATCCGTCGTTTATGCACTTGGAACAGTCGTTGCTTGGCGCAATCTAGCAATTTTGGGTATGTAAATGAGATCACTTCTCATCAAACGTAAAAACAATCGAACTTTCTCTTTTTCCTTAGTGGACCAAAACATAATAATTGTACTGACGGTTTTGCCTTTTGGCTTTGGACAGGTTCTATACCTTCTCTTATGATTCTGCCTCTTCTTTTCTTCATCCCCGAGTCTCCTAGATGGCTAGTACGCATTTAGTTATTTTTTTCATTTATGCTTATGTTAACATGTTAGATTATTGGTATTACTTCCAAAAGAAAACATTAAAATAATGTTTCTGCCGAATGTTCTATATACTGAACAGAATAACCTTGAAAATATGTTCTGTAGGCTAAAGTTGGGAGAGAGAAGGAGGTTGAAGAGATTTTGTCAAGATTGCGAGGAGAAAATTCTGATGTATCAGATGAAGCAGGAGAGATATTAGTAAGCATCTATATGCATGAATAATCATAGGATCAATGTATATATTTTTTACTACACAATATTTTGATGATCATCAGGCATATACAGAACATGTTAAACAACAAGGAGATGATCGTGGTTTCCTCAAGTTGTTTCAGCGAAAATACGCGTTCTCACTTACTGTAATTACTCTCAAGACATTGTTCTTGTTCTTCTTCTATTTTCTTGATTTAATAAACCGTTTGGTTTACACAGATTGGAGTTGTTCTTATAGCTTTGCCTCAACTTGGAGGTCTTAGTGGTTATTCTTTTTACACTGAGTCTATTTTCATATCTACCGGTAAAATAACTCTTCTTCTTCAATGAAATCTTGATTTTTATATATTTATTTACCTTAACGATAATTGTCGATAATTATGAGGATCAGGTGTATCGAGTGATGTTGGATTCATATCGACATCTATAGTTCAGGTTTTACCGATTTCGAGTGACCTTGTTTAGAATTCCTAAGTCCTTTCGAATATATATATTATATATACGGTATATATGCTTTTACTGATCATTATATACACACTCTTGTAGATGCTTGCAGGCGTTTTAGGTACTGTGCTTGTGGATGTATCCGGAAGACGTTCACTCCTACTGGTAAAGTAGAATTTAAAACTCTTTAGCGTAAATGTATATAACCATAGGTGATAGGTTAGTTTCTTCGGTTTCTGAAGAAACTTAAGGTGAAATTTTTGAGTGATTTTCTAGGTTTCTCAAGCTGGAATGTTCTTGGGCTGTCTTGCCACAGCCATTTCATTCTTCTTGAAGGCATGCTTACTATTACATCTACTTTACTAACACTTTTTTGGTTGTTGTTTCAAAACGGATTCTCTTATTGCGCAGGAGAACCATTGCTGGGAAACAGGAACACCTATATTGGCTCTGATTAGTGTCACGGTAACTAATAAATAAGATAAAAAAAAAGTTAAATAAATCGAATCATTTTAACTAAAATAAAAATAAACAGTATTTTTGACAAAAAGTCTCCAAGTTTTGTTTGAGCTTTAGAGTTATATATAGATTTAGATTTAGGAGTTAATGTTTAGTTTTCACGACTTAGGGTTTTAATTGCTTAAGATTTTGAAGTTTTAGTTTTAGAAATAAACTATTTTGTTGATTTATAAAAAGATTATAGCCTATTCTCCTAGCTAGTTTTAATATAAAGTATATGATATATTCAAAATTCTGCGGTCATAACTATGATTTGCGTCTTTATTGAAATAGTTATACTTTGGATCATATGGATTAGGCATGGGATCAATACCATCGATCATAGCATCAGAGGTTATATTATTAAAAATGTTTTTTATAACATGTAAATGTTAAGTTTATTATAATTCATTTTCTATTATATGTTATAGATTTATCCAGTAGATGTGAAGGGGGCAGCGGGAACAATGTGTGGCTTGGCCAGCTCTATTAGCTCATGGCTCATTGCTTATTCCTTCAGTTTCTTGTTTCAGTGGAGTACCACGGGTAATCTTTTAATATTATGTAATTTAAGATAAAAATAAACGATATTGTAACAACTATTAGATTTTGAAAATAAAATAGCTATTAAGTTGTAAGTTTATTAAACTGCAGGAACATTTCTGATGTTTACCACAGTGACTGGCATTGGATTTGTGTTCATAGCTAAGCTTGTTCCAGAGACTAGAGGAAAATCTTTAGAAGAAATCCAATCTCTTTTCAGTTTTTAGTGATTCTCCTCGTGAAGGTTCTACAATATCAACAAACATCTCCCCCCAAAATAGAAAATTATGGGTCTAGCATTAAACCTTACAACTTCAACTGTTTTATTAGTAGGCAATCCATCGAAACAATTGGAAAGCTTTACCATTTTGTATATGCTTTTATTTTATAATCTGGAATTGTTAGGTATCAAATCTGTGTCGTGGGATCGTGATGAAATTCATAACTTGGATAATGAATGGACCATGTACAATAACATTTTTCCTAAAGAGTATTTTGACTTTTATTAAATTATGAATTACACAAAATTCCGTATATAAAAGAGAATACAAAGTTTTTCTTGTTTTAGATTAAAATACAAACTATATACAAATAAAGTTTTAGTATTGACGCAAATATACTTCATGATCATTTGCTATAGTAAATTTCTCTCTCTTTTCCACAGAGCGTTTTGTTATTGCACACTAAAAGTTCTATAAAAATAAAAGTTTATAATGATTATCCGACATATAATAGTTAATCATCCAATCGTTAATCAAAATGTGATAGTTCATCAAATTAACCATAAATTCAATAATTTGTAACGACTTAACATAAGAATTTTTAACAGTTCACTTAAATGTCCAACATTCTTCTTTAGTTTAAGTGTAATCATAGAGGCGCTAAATAACAATACGCTAAGCAATATGGATAAATGTAGATATCATAACGACTAAATTTTCATCTTAATTATATGCATCCCTAATTATATTGCATATAGACAAATTTCTATACTACATTAGTAAGTGTTTATATTTGACTATTATAAACTATGTGCTTATATCCATTCATGAGAGCTGTACAAAGCCACATCCAAATTTTCTTGAAAAGGGTACATATCATAGCTAGATTACAAAGCCACGTCAAAATGTGTTTACTAGGTGATTATTCAGTGTTCATCCACGGATATAAATATTTAAAAAAACTAATATATTATAATTAATAGATATTTAGTTTTAGTTTTAAATCAATTTATAATATATATATATATATATATATATATATAATTTATATATAATTTTAAATTATTTTAATTAATTAGACATATGATTTTGGATATTTATATCTAGTCGGTTTGGTTATTTTTTGGGTCAACAATCAATTGTTTATCACTTAGGTATATTGAATTCCATCTATTTCTCCGAATTCAACTACAATATTTTATAGAGATATCCATTATTTTTTCTACTTATGCGAGAGAAGCATAAAACGTTAAAATAGTTTATCTAAGATTCAGACCAAAGACAGCGTTACTTAACATGTCTGACAGTGGCTTCAGTCGAACACAAGCTGGCAGATAGGTGAACGCCTGAACGACAATGCCAACTCCTTAATCATCTCAAGTTTCTCCTCGGGGTCAGTGGGTTTAGAGGAGATCGTCACCTTTGTTAGACTAAGGCCGTTTCTTAAGATAAATTCCACCACTTCTTTCTCTTCTTTTGTTCCTTCATAGTTTGTCCATTCCACAGTTTCTAGACTTGTTAACAAACATTCGGGAACTAAACTTAGTTCACTCCAGATGGGATTCGGTTGATCAGCCTGATAGCCCTGTTTCTGAGATAAGCAGTACAAGAGACGCATGTGAAATTTAAAAACAATCAGGCCAAAGAGACGAAATGAATTGGGTTAAAATTTACATATACCTGATAAAGTTGGAGAGATCGTGATTTAGGTGAAGCTCTGAGCACACACATAAGTAGGTTCAAGCACTGTGTCTTACATCTGCATAGCTTAAAATTTACCAGACGGTGGAAGACATAACCACTAGGATATGCATTCTGCAAGTCCATGGGGGAAGAAAGATTCGTTTAGTCTTTGTTCCATTACTAATTCTGAAAAGAAGAGTAAAGAGTAAAAATACCTTTGAGAATGATAAACATAAACAGAGATCCCTGACTGAAGTTATAGAACTCAGAATCTTCCAAGAACAACTATCGTAAAAGTCAAAATCTGCCGTTACAATGTTAGGCATTTCATTCTTAACGACACAAAACCCCTGAACAATCATCAATAGTCAACGTCTCCAAAGAAGGAGCATCCATCACAAACGCTTCCCCACCGTAGCTATCTTTGTGATAACGCATATATAAAATCTTTAGAGAAGGCACTCTCACGGTGAAAACGGTAACGTTGTCATCAGGACATCGATTCACAAACAAGTCTTCAAGAATGGGACAATTAGATAGAAAAGCCTGTTGACAGATTCATCACCACTGGGTATATAATATGATGTAATCAAGATACAATTTCTTGAGAGATGAGAAAGACACGGGGGAAGCAACATCAACAAGAACCATGTTGTTGAGTTTCAACGTCACAAGGATTCCGGATACGGTGTACAAGCTCCTTGGAATGATGGCTGGATAACCAGCTCACGGACATGGCGTCTAGCTACGGTTCTAGCCCATACTCCAATATCCACAGCACTAGACTCTTGAGAAAGCTTGAAATGCAAATAGTCTAGAATTGGAGCCTCGTGCAGAAGCAAGGATCTGTCTACAAACCTCGAAAAACTTTCTTTCTTAATATTCTGATGGCGATCATCGTACAAAAGTCTTGGCACAAGCCATCCATAGAAACTGCCACCGCTTAGACAAAACCATTGTGGCCACAACATCTTTCGTAGTAGGCAGAAAGGACAAAATCTTCAAAAGCAGAGCTTCAGGCAGCTGACCTATCCTATCCATCTGAGATCAGATTTCAATCCCAAGCTTTCAGCTTCTGCATGCAACACACCAAAGCCTGAGAAATTTTATTTATTTAAAAAAAAAAAATCGAACAAAATGGTTGTGAAATTCTACACAAACTAGTAATGATTCATTAGCAAACCTTAGCAGCAACGTACATAACGACCAACAAAGAGAAGGAGAACCAAGTGAAATCCAGGAAAGTTATTTTTTTTTTTTTTTTTTTTGAATTATACAGAGGTATCCTGGCCCCACATAAGTGATCCAGACTAGTCACGTGTTGCCACGTGTCGGTCCTCTGTCCCTGGCGATGCCGAATTGTTAATTCTCCAGTGGTCGGGATTCGAACCCAGGTGGCGGTACTCACGGCTGTAAGCCTTTTACCCCTAAAGCTAGAAGCCCCGGTTACCAAGAAAGTTATTCATGACCTAAGAGCAACATTATTGCAAGGACTTTAAGTTGAGTCCTTAGAATTTTTTATTAATATTATTATGGTTAGGACACTGTTATGGGACTTTGTTAAATGTGGGGATTATTGGTGGGACTTTAATTTGTCCTTAGCTACATAAATTATTTATTTTAGTACATAGCAACATAGAATTAATGTGTTTAGGATAAAACATATAACATTTTAAATTGTAAAAAATATGAAATAGACAAACATTTTATTCATTTCATAGAATATTACAAACATTTTTTTTATAAAAAAACAGAAAATCATACAAACACCATAAATAAAACAAAACAAACATTTTATTCAATTCATATAAATTTAGAAATTATATGTCATTTGGAAGATGTCCAAATTTAGCCCATATATATATATTCAATCAAATCATTTTTTAATTGTTGATGGGTTTGTCTATTCTGAAGACTTGTTCGACGATCCATTGTATTTCCGAGATGTGAAGGCATATTGACGGAAAATGAATCCTCATCTTCTCTTTCTTGAAATTCAAAAGCGTTATACTGAGTGAATGATGCTCGTTCATCTTCCACAATCATATTATGGAGTATTATACAAGCTTTCATAATATTTGATATTTTGTCTTTATCCCATAACTTAGATGGATTTTTGACAACGGCAAATCTAGCTTGCAGGACTCCAAAGACGCGTTTAACATCTTTTCGAACAGCTTCTTGGGTTTTAGCAAATAATGAATTCTTCGGACCTTGTGGTAGTCTGATAGATTGAATAAAAATCGCTCATTTCGGATAAATACCATCTGTCAAATAATAAGCCATATGGATACCAAATGTCGAGACAAACCTTAGACGACTTCGACCCGTGCTCAAAAAATGACAGCTGGCATGTAAGGACCGAAAAGAGAAATCCCGTATTAAGGCCCGTCCTTCGTTTTCTCCCATATTTTTGATTTTCTTTTAAGCCCAAAATACCTAAGGACGAGCCAAGGACATGCGATAATCTTGCTCTAACTCTTTACTTTCTTCGACACTGACACCATTTCGTGTAAGAAATTATAAGAAAAAGTAGAGGCTTACGGAGAATCGGACGATGTGGTTGTGAAGCTGATTCAGTGGTCGTCACTCGTCAACCTCAATTCAAAGCCGTGGCTGTGGGTGGTGGTGGGGACACGGAGGACACAGAGATCGATTATGGCGCGAAGTTTAGTCGGTGACCAATCTCCCTGCAACCTCGACGTTGTCTTCTTCTTTTGGTTTTCTTCTTCACGTCTTCAACCTTGACGCACGCGGAGCCTCCGGTCACAATGCTTTGTACTCGCATGAACTTGACTCCACAACTTCTACGTCGTCGATGAATCTCTTTATCCACCATGGGCTTCTCTCTTCTATGACAGGAGCTCGAATTTTTCATTAAACCAGTGCAGTGCGCCTCCACCGAACACCTATCCAATTTCTCCTTCTGTCGACGTGCCTTCATCTCTCCTCTGCGACCTCCGGTGAGGTGCGGGAAAAGTTTTCCCGATCGTTTGCAAAATCCTCTTCCCAGTTTTTGTTGACATTCTTGGCTTGACATTTAACTCACGGCCAGCTCCATCTCTTTTTCTGTTTTTTTTTCTTCTCTGTTTTGTTCTTTTTATTCTCTGTTTTTTTCTATACTTGTTTTGTTTGTCTTAACACAAGTTTTTGTTTGTTTTAGAAAAAGAAAACACTAGCTTTGGTTTATTTTCTTGCCTTTGTTAAATACTTTTGAAGAGAAAAGAGAGAACTCGTTAGTGTTAGATGTCTACATTATTACTTTCTTGCATTGAAAATAAATTGATCTCTTTTATCTCTACCAAAAAGAAAATACGAGAGAGAAAGTTTTTGTAAGTTGAAATACAAATACAAAAATCAGAGAGAGTGCAGAAACAGAGTGTTAAATGAACAAGAGAACACAAAATTAAAAAAAAAACATTGTGGTCCCGGCGAAGGTCTCTAGACAAGTCAAGTTGAAGTTTCAATCAACTAATCAGTGTACAGTTTAACCAAGCTGCAAATCCATACTTAACAACAACAAAAAAGAGTTACATTGTTTCTTCTACTTAAGAGAGAGAAAATAAGAAATTCAAGAGCTAAATTTTGAAGAACAAAAGAAAACATAAAACGTTATAATAGCTTATCTAGGATTCAGACCAAACACGATGTTACTTAACATGCCATGTCTGACTATAGCTTCAGTTGAATACAAGCTGGCAGATAGGTGAACGTCTGAACGACAATGTCAATTCCTTAATCATCTCAAGTTTCTCCTCGGGGTCAGTGGGTTTAGAGGAGATAGTCACCTTTTTCAAACAGCTACCGTTTCTTAAGATAAATACCACCACTTCTTTCTCTTCTTTTGTTCCTTCATAATCTTCCCATTCGAGAATCGAGAGTTTTCAAGACTCGATAACAAACATTCGGGAACTAAGCTCGGTTCACTCCAACATGGGCTCGGTTGATTAGCCTGAGCGCCATGGTACTGAAATAAATAGTAAAAGAGACACTGAGTGAACTGAAAAATAATCAGGTCAAAGACTCAAAAATGTATTGGGTTGAAAAATACATATACCTGATCAAGTTTTAGAGTACGTAATTTGGGTGAATGTCTGAGCACACGCTTGAGTAGGTTCAACCACTGCTTGTCACATCTGCATAGGGTAAAATCTACAAGGCGGTGGAAGACACAACTACTAGGATTTGAAATCCTGCAAGTTATTTTTCATGTGGAAGAAAGATTTGTTTAGTCATTATTCCATACCTGGTTCCAAAAAGAAATAGTAGACAGAATGATAAAGACACGACTAAAATACCTCTGAGGATGATAAACATAAACGTAGAACCTTGACTGCAGTTATAGAACCCAGAATCTACCATGAATGACTATACAAAAGGTCAATATGTGCCTTTACAATGTTAGGCATTTCGTTCTGAAGGACACAAAACCCAGCAGTACAATTTTGAAAAGCCAATGTCTCCAAAGAAGGAGCATCTATCACAACCCCTTCTTCATCATTCTTTGAAAGCTGAATCGCACAGATGTAAATTCTTTAGATTGCATCAGTGTGATCCAAGTATATTTTGATTTTTCATCTATAAAAGTCACAAAATACTTATGATGCTCTCTAGATAAACATGGGGCAGTCCATACATCAGAGTGAATCAGGTCAAAACAATTTTCATAAATAGTACTTGATCTAGAAAAAACAGATTTGCAATGTTTTCCTAAGATACAAGCCTCACGATCACTCTTAAAGAAAATACTAGGCAACATGATGTTTAAAACTCTAGAATGAGGATGTCCTAATCTAGCATGCCACAATACATCTTTAGGGAAATCAGAAATGGAATTTAAAGCATGGGATAAATCGGCAGCAAGCTTAGTATTTTCAAGCAAGTACAAGTCTCCCTTGGTGACACCTTTGCCAAGCAACCTACTAGTTTCAATATCCTGAAAGTAGACATCATTAGGAGTAAAAGTAACACTGCAATTCAAGTCATTAGTAGCTCTTTTAACTGATAACAAGTTTGAGGTGAAGCTAGGCATATAGAAAGCTTTAGAATCTTTGTTAAACAACCTAAGATCACATACTCCTTTAATTGGTACTCTTTCACCATTAGCTATTGTAACATTTCCTAAGGCAGAGACAATGTTTTTAATCAATTTTAAATCACTGATCATGTGGTGACTAACTCCTGAATCTATAACTAAAGGTTTTGCCAAATTACATTTAGTTATCGCATTCAAGGAAGTTCCACAAGCAGTAGCATGTAAAGAGGTACCAAGTAAGTTACCAGAGTTATCCTTAAGGAGTTTGATGAGAGCCTCAATATCAGATCTCCTGATGGTCTCATCTTGAGTGTTCCTTAAGGCTGAGCCACTCCTGGAAGCTCCCCCCTTTGTTCTCACAAGCTTCATTGGTCTGGCGCATGCTGCATTGTATAGATGGCTCACCAATATCATCAGAGAAGTTTGCTTTGGCATCATTGTAACCTGTCCTGAACTTCTGTGGCTTGAGATGGGGATGGAGTATCCAGCACTTGTCCTTTCCATGGCATTTCTTCTTGCAATGATCACAAATCCACACCTTCTTGTCTTCAGCTTTGTAAGAGCTTTTGTTTGCTGCTCCATCAGCTTGGTTTGCAAGCACCAAATCTTTCTTTCCTCCTCCAAAGAGACCAACTGAGCCTTGCTCCTTGTGAATCTCAGAGCATACCTCATCTAGAGAAGGTAGCTCCTTATTCCTTAGGATGTGCTTGATGAGGTCACCATAGCTTGGATGGAGGGTAAGCAGCAAAGCAAAGACCTTGTCTTGCTCTCTCATTTGATTAAGCACATCAGGATCAATAGTTGCTGGGATGAGCATATCAAGTTCAGCCCACAAGGATCTGAACTTCCCAAAATGTTTATCAAAATCATTTTCCTCTTTACTAAGAGTATTGATAGCTCTCTTGACTTCAAAGACTCTACTGATGTTGGAATTGTTTCCATACACCTTCTGAAGTGTATCCCATAGCTCCTTGGAAGTTTCACAATAGGAGTAACCTTCCTAAAGTGAGGGGTCAAGATTGTGCTGAAGAATGGACAACACCGACTGGTCCTCTTGACACTTCTTCTTGGCGCCAGCATCAGCAAGAACAACCTCTTTGCCATCCTCTCCTAGGATAGTCTTCTTTTGTGGCTTGCCTTCTTCAACAATCTCCCAAAGCCCTCTGCTTCCAAGAGCTGTCTTAGCAAGTCTTGCCCAATGTAGATAGTTAGCTCCTTTAAGAGTAACTGGAATCACCACCATTTTTGAGTTTTCTCCTGACTCCATCAAGAGTCACAAGAACAGAACTGGAAAAATTCAAAAACAGTTCAAGAACAGAGGAGAGAGACTGGTATGAATAATAAGAGATTTTAAAGAGAAAAAAAGAAATAAAATCAGAGTAATTTGCGGAAGAGATTTAGGTTTCAAGAGCTTTTAGCTCTGATACCATGTAAATTTATGAGAATTAATGAGAGTTTATGAAAATTATTTGAGCGATTTTGGTGAAGAACTAAGAGAGATATGTGAGGGAATCCAAGAGAGAGACAAGATCTATTTATGTAACTATTGTATACACTAAATCAATCTAAGGAAAAATGTTCTTCAAATATTCTTGTCTCTCTCTTGGATTCCCTCACATATCTCTCTTAGTTCTTCACCAAAATCTCTCAAATAATTCTCATAAACTCTCGTTAATTCTCATAAATTTACAATATTATCATCAGGGGACACAGCATCACAAGCAAGTCTTCAAGAACAGGACAATTAGATAGAAGCCTGCTGACAGATTCAGATCACCATCTGGGAATTTGATGTTTACAAGTCTCAATTCCTTGAGACATGGGAAAGACACTGGTGAAGAAACATCAACAAGAACCACGTTGTAAAGTAACAACGTCACAAGCATTCTGGATAACGTGTACAAACTCTTTGGAAGGACGGCTGGAACTGTACAAAAATATCTATCAATCTCGATGACCAGCTCACGCACCTGGCGTATAGTCGTCTAGATACAGTTCTAGTCCATACTCCAATATAAGCCACAAATGAAGATAATGTTTTATGTAAGTATAAGCTACATATGTCTCAACAACTAAAGGTGAATTATTTTGGGTAGTTATGTTCGTAGGATATTTCCAAAAGCATAAAAACAAACACAAAAAAAGATAATTTAATTGCATATGATTAGGTACATCATACGTGTTCCAAAAAAGGTACATCATACATTTCTGAAATCATAGCTTATTATATATGTAACATATATGAAAGAACTAACTCTAATGAAGACACTAAGAAATAAGTTAATTTCAATGGCAATTTTTATAATAAACACGTCAACTACTAATTATTTTTAGTAATTATAAATCAATAAGATAGATTTGCTAAATATTTTTGGATCGTACTAGACGTAACTTAAATACTTAAATATCTATAGAATTGCGGGTTTTGGATCTAGCTGAGTCGGAACATCCCTAATCTATCGATTTGCAACATATACCAATCAAGGCTGAATTAGCACCCGAAAGCCGGTTCAGCTATGTTTTGATCAGAATAGATTTTATCCGGTTACGGATCTAGAACCGGATGGTACGGATTCGGATTTTCAAATTTTAAAATTTCAGAATAATTATTCGGTCTGCTTCCCTTCCACCTCTACCATATGATGTGTCTTCGTCCCACTAATGCTTATTTCAACTGAGACACGTTTCCATACGATATAAATCAACTGAGACACGTTTCCATATGATATGAATCCGAATTTCGGAAACTGAACCGGGAAAGGATTAGGTGTCAATTAAGCAGATATATCACGTGCATGATTCATTATTTAATCTACACCCGTCTACAGGTCCTAAAACATGATTAACCCAGGATTTTTAGAGTAGTGTTTTTAGCGGAAGTGAAGAAACAGTTTTTAACTTTTAACTAAAAAATTAAAAACCGGTTCTTAAAGTCTAAGAACTTCATCCTAAGAACCCCGGGTTAATCATGGTCTAAGAGCATGATTAAACCGAACATGATTAAACCAGATTCTTAATTTCGGAATTCTTAACTCATGATTTGACATTTTTTTTTTATATATTTTTCGGCTAAGAAAAGCTAAGAATTTCATCCTAAGAATCCGGGTTAATCAGGGTCTCAGAGTTCATATTAAATGAATGTAGACGCGAAACTAATAAAGATACATCACTGAAAACTAGGTATAAATGTCTGATCAAGAACCTAGAAGAACAATATCATTATCTGATTCGGTTCCTCCGTCGTAATATCTCAGCTTCAGGTTATCTTAAGTGGCGGTGATGGCGGCAGCTCATGGACGGGTGGTTCAGAAAACAGAGGAGGAGTGGCGTGCGATCCTTTCTCCTGAGCAGTTTAGGATCCTCCGACAAAAAGGCACTGAGTAAGTTACTTTTGGGTTCTTTCTTTTACGTTCGAGTCTTATAACTCAAGAATCCCTTGTTTCTCAATTAATAGATTCAACATGGTAATTAAGCTGCAAGGCAATCATATAAAGAATCTTTGAAGGATCCGTTTTCATGTTTTGGTGAAATTGTTTCAGAATACCAGGAACTGGAGAATATGACAAATTCTTCGAGGATGGAATTTTCAGCTGTGTCGGATGCAAAACTCCTCTCTATAAATCCACTACAAAGTTTGACTCCGGATGTGGTTGGCCAGCTTTCTTTGAAGGACTCCCTGGTGCCATTAACCGAGCGGTATAGTTTCTCTTTATATTTTTTTGGTTTAATTTCATCAGTTTTTTTAAAATAACTGAAAACTTTTTCTGTGTTTCTTGATTTGATTCTACGTTTATCATCAGCCTGATCCAGATGGGAGGAGTACAGAGATCACTTGTGCAGTATGCGACGGGCATTTAGGCCATGTTACAAAAGGAGAAGGTTATGATACTCCTACCGATGAACGCCACTGCGTTAACAGCGTCTCGATCATCTTCAACCCGCAAAAACCACCTGAGGAGGCTGAGGATTGATCATAAAATATAGTCAATCAGATTGACTGTGTTGTTTAATAAATTCTCCGGTTTGCTCATCAAGTGAAAGAAATAATAATGTTGAATCATCTTTGTCAAAAGAAGAATAATAATATTGGATCATTTCTCCTACTATATATGATGTTGAACGCTAATCATTTTAATACTAAAGTAAGTAGGAAAAAAAAAACAAAAGAAAGAAAGAACAGAAACGGACTAGCTACATTTAGCTAGATTATCCTGTACTTTGAGATAATCATTCACTTGACTTGATCTTATCTACATTAATTTTCAGCATCTTTAACCAATAAGGCCTTATCTTCTTCCTTCCAACAAGTAAGTAGAATGGATGTGGTTGAAGAACACGGATTAGCTAAATTAGCTAGAAGTCATAAATTATACTAGAGTTTGGTCAGCATATCGTGCATATACGTTTTTTGATTTATATAACTTTTTCATTTTGTTAATACATAACAAAATTATTGAAAAAAAAATAAAACTTAGGGGATGATTGGTTGGGGTTGTAAATGCTCTGGACAGCCAAAATTTAATCTACAGCTATATATGTCAACCAATCGAGTTTTGCTTTCTTTAAAAAATTCACAGCAAAACAAATCTCCAAAATCAAAATATGGCTGTAGAGAGCTTTATTTCCAGAGCAAAAAATTAGTGCTTTAGAAATCTACAGCAAAGAAAGCTACAGCAAATAAATCTACAGATTAAATTCTACAGCAAAAAATATAAAGTTACAACAGTTACCAATCATCCTTTTTGTACATTGTGTTTCTTTATTAGCAATGTTGGTGGATACTATTTATTTGATTATTGTTTATATGATCATATATATTGTGTAAACTTTGTATATTATGTAAAGTGGTAAATGAAAAACATTGCGAGAAAGGAGTCTCTACCACTAACTTCAAGTGAAATTTTTCATTTTCCTTTGTTTACGATTCAAAGGGGGCTTATTGAACTCATGATTTGAGAGAACTCCATTTTTTCTCCAAATCTTCTCTTATTGAACTTGGTATTTATAAAAACTCTAATAAATCCAAGGTTATTGAACTGATCATTTATGTAAACTCTATAAAATCCCCCCTTATTGGAATATTGGGATTTCATCAATAATATTTATCAAAGTTTAGTTGGGATTATCTAAAAAAGGGATTTGTACTTAAAATTTAACTGAGAAAAACTCCACCAGAATAACACCTAATGAGATGGTATTTAAAATAAAAAATAGTTTACCTTCTTGTTTAAATCATCATTCCAGAAAAGTGATCAAACAAATTGAATCATTGGTTGTTTTTGTGAGTGTTGACTTGTGTTTTGCTCAACCTTCCCCGAGTCAGTTCCCCATTCTGCATCACATCCTTGGGAAGGAGAAGTAAGGTGACAAGGTTCAATAGACGTGGATCGAATACACGGCAGATCAGGAGCGAAGGCATCGCTTGGCTGATACAGTAACCATGATTCTAATCCTCAAATACTACGAGCAAGTAGCAACGTATCCGGACGTTGACCTTGTACTCGTGACAACATTATCTGTTAAACTCAAAAGATACATCTCTGTTAGCGCCTTTTGGTCGTGAATCTTCTCTTCAATTTGTTGATACCTTTCTCCACTTGGTTGATAAACTTTGATCTCTCCTATTGATATAGCTTGCTTTGACAACTTGTCTTTTAGGTAAAAGCGTTCAGAACATGTCCTTCAAGTGACCAGAGTACTCTGGATATATAGATATGACAAGAACAATTATTTTATTTATCAAACCAAGTTTTATAAATAAAGCTTAAACCTCAACAAAGAAGGTATTGTTCAACAAGCCAAAAACAACCAAAGAGGCTTAAAACGTTCGCTGCAGCAAGAGCTAAGCGAGAAACATAAACACAAGGGATAGGTGCATCCATATCACATAAGCAACTTATGACAGAAACATCACAATTATTACTGCCCAAACATGCTTCGGCAACAAGTTCGAAGAAAGCAGCAAGGAATCTGGCTATAGAGGTCATCATGCACCATCTTGATGAGCCTATGAACTGTGACAAGAACAGCTATAACTTTCTAAGTTTGAGATACATTGACTTTTGTTTCTTCTTGTGCAGCTACTTGAGATAATCGCTTCTTTCTTTGTATACATGACAAGACCTGGTCCATGACGTTTTGTATATATCCTGCGTTGCCGTTGAAAACCTGTTTCCGAGTCTCTCGTCTGCTCTAGTTCGGTTTGAAAAATCGGATTAACCATAGAGATGGAACGAAATAAATATTGGCTTTAATAATCAACCAAGGAACCTTATCGATCATATCTTGATCCTTTGAGCAGAAGAACATCTTATCTTCATCCTTGAATCAGGTAGGAGATGAAGATATAGATGTTGTGGGTTTGAGTTAGTGCTAATGGCATGAATTTTCAACATTGTTCCGCTTGCTCAGCTTTTCTTCTTCCACATTATGATTATGTGGTTTAATTTTTAGTTGTTTTTTATCGGATAAAGATTGTATTAATATATAGAGAATTTGAAGTTAAAAGAATTCATTTTTTCAATTTTTTTATAAATTCCAATGTAAATACCTCCTAGTCTTCTACAAACTTGCTCAAATCCTAATATTTTTTTTTAAATCCCTAGGATTTAGTATATATTAAAATTCTCTCAAATGCTCAGTTCAATAAACCCTTCAAAGTCTACCTTATAAATTCCATCATTCGTTTTTAATAAAATAGATTAAATGGCTATTAATGCTTTGATTATATGTCCCCTCTCATCTGCTTAACACCATCTTTTTCCGAGAGTAGTACAAATGAATTAATCGTTTATATCTATGCCAGCATCTGTTACAAACTTACAATCAAATTCTAAACACAATCTATCATTAGTTGCCTCATAGACCAGCCATTACACATGGTTATAACGTAACGAACTGAAATCAATTACAGATCAAACAATTCTCAAGAAACATGAAAAGCTCATTCACTATAGTACATAAATCTCAGTACATCACAAAAGCAACCAACTATGAAAATCACAAGGAGCTTTATAGACAAAAACTCAGATCTCAAATTCAGAAGATCGTAGGAAGGTGTTGGGTGGGTAGTGTGTTAAAAAGTTCTGTCGCAGCTCTGTTTGTCTACATTTTTTTATCTATACTTTTATACTCATTTTTTTTAATCTCATGGCCATAGTTTTATGGCAAAACGTCTGATGACGATGAGATGATTTCACTCTTAGGCTCCGAACGGAGAAAGCGGATCAAGCGTTGTGGATCTAGTGGATTAAAGCAGATTGAACAGAACAAAAGTGGATCAAGCGGATCTAGCGGTTCAAAACATATATTTGAATGGTGAAAGTGGATAAAAAATGGTCAAAATTACTGTACAAATTTAAATTAATTAATTTAAAATTTTATAATACTATATATTGTCATAAATTAAAGGAGTTTTTTAAAAAATTATAAGTGAAATGATAAAAGCTTATTCAAAAAATATAATAGGAAATTATTTAAACATATAAATAATTGTTTTTAGTTTTAGAATTAAATATGTATATGAATTGGATAAACTAAAAATAATTATATTTTGATAAAAAGAGGTGTAAATTAAATATATATCAAATTTTGATGATTTTTAAAGTAGGTATATTTTTTTGGTAAAATAGTATAATAATTTTGAGTTTTAATATTAATTAACACATCCGTTTAAAAAAATAAAAAATTGAAAGAAAATAAAATATTATAAAAAAATAATGTCTAATGGTAAAATATATGTAGTCAAAATAAATTCTTATTCTTTTGTTTAAGACTAAACTTTTGTAAGCATTATAGGATTAAAGCTATTTTAGATTAGCATGTGCTACATATTTTTACATTTTGTTACTTTACAAGAATAAAAATCTTTCCTGTAAAAAACAATCACAATGCAGTTAGGTGTAGATCCTCATAAGGCAGGTAGTATTGTCGGTTGTCGAATCTTCTATGTAATCTTTCTCATAATTATAATATCATAATAAATCAGCATTAAAAAAAAACAATCACAAAGATATATAGAATCTAGAGAGGGAAAAAGATTAACAAAAAATTGACTTGCATCAGTTGGATTAAAAGCAATCGATGGCTAAAGATTAACCAATCAAAAAATATATATAGTATCTTTATGATATATCACTGTAATTTGATGTCACCACAGTTTATGTGAACAAAATAATAACTTAAATCAAAATAACTAAAACATATTATATTTATTGTCACTTAATGTTTCACTCAATATAAATATTTTACTAAATAAAAAAATTCTTTCTATTTATCTTATTTTATCCAAACATATAGAAAGAGCTTTTTTTTTAATTTATTTACAAAATCAGTTAGGTATGGACATTCGAATACTTATTCAGGTACAAGTTGTTTCTTTCGGGATCAATTTTTTGGGTTTCGAAATTAATCCCCGCTTGGATACTATAAATTTATGTGGGTTTCGAGTTGGACCTCCCATGTCTGAATGATTTTGATTCTGATGTATAGGAACATAAGAATATCTAAATAACTAATGTATCTGAAACGTGTTCAGATATTTATAGCAAAAATAATTTTATCACCCGATTAAGTTCAGGTCTTTTGAATACAATATAGTTATATGGAATACATCTAAAATATAAAGTACTAATAATGAAAAACGAATATCAATATATAAAAACGTTAAAACAAATTCCCGCACAGTCGCGCAAATAGATCAAGCTCTAGTTAAAGATTAAAGAGCACTGCACATCAAATATTTAAACTAAAGTACATAAATAAACTTTTACAAAAAAGGTTGTACAAATAAAACTTCGATAACCTCAAATCAAATGTTTGAACTGTGAACCCCATAGAAATTTGTAGGAAAAAGACAAAATCTCTAAGGTCATGAACAAAAAGAGTAAATAGGTTACTACAAAAAAAAAGTCCAGTTCCATAATGCGTTTTGATGTTACCAAAATTAAGTTTCCATGCAATATAAATTTAATATTTCAATTTTATGATAGTTATAAACAACTGAAGTGTTTTAGAACACTGCTATTGATACTCTCTCAAAAATATTTACCTATTAAAAAATGGAAAAAAAAAAGAATAAGATTTTTATTTGAGATACTAAAAATGTGATTTAATAAATATTTATTCTCAAGACACAAGTTTGACGTTTTATTCATCTGAGCTTTTTGAGTTTGAAATACTTTAGAACCTTTTTGATGTAGACTGAATTTCTTTCTGGTTCGATCATATACGAAGAAGCTGAACAGGGAGTTCAACAGAAACTAATGTTACTAATATATGGTCTTGCCACAAAAAGAGCTTACAAAACAATAAAGAAACATACACTTGGTGGGTAAAACACCTAAAGAGAGGACACCCAAAAGTGTTCACAAACTGTTATAAAGCAGAACGCTGAACAGACAAGCTTAGGAAAGGTAAATAAAAAAGACCGTGGGTTTCCATCAGAAGTCAATACCCGAACCTCTTTACCCTTTTTTTTCTCATCATCCTTGAGATAAAGATTTAAACGTTAAAGGTGCGTTCTTGACTTCATCTGGATTTTCAAAACATACAGAAACTAGAAATAAACCATTAAGGCATAAACGCTATTTTTCTCCTTTCCTTCCTTATTACTTCTGCAGGCGAAAGAACACAAACCACATTGGTCAAAACATATACTATAGTCTTCTTTCTTGCTTCACAAGAATACTACCCCATCTCGACTGTTTCAAAAGCTAGTTTTACATCTTTCTAAATGTCAACTCAAACGCCAAACACAACAGGTTTGCATTTGGCGTTTGCCTTTACAATTTAGAAAAACTTTTCATTTAAGAAACCACAGAAAATGGGCAAAATATTCACAAATCTAAATTAAATCATACCTGGAAGAATTATGGTCCTCCTCCACCTCGGTCACAAGCAACGGCGGCTTTAATCCTCTCCACCGTACATTTGATCAGACTGTTAACCGTAGCCACCGAGCCAAGAGAGAGCTTAGCTGTAGGAACAGAATCAACAAGTATCTGAAACGCAACGGTTAACAGTGAACCACAACTCTCAGATGCAGTAGAAGAAGAAACCACTTCTTGATTCCCGTCTCCTCCTCCTCCGACCGAACCATCGGGTAATATAGCGAAACCAGACGGGAGCAACGCCACGTAATCAGGATCTCCTCCGCTTAAAACAACGTTCATCGCCACTATATCCACCGGCGCATAGATCACGTACGATCCAGATGCGTCCGTGCAGCTCTCTTGTAGAATCAACATGTTGCTTTGGCTCGAGTTTCCGCTCTGTTACAACCGAAAGCATTTTGAGTCCGACATCGAAAAACAAAATCTTGATATTACAAACAAGAATCTTACGTTGACTCGGAGCAAGGAGACGCAGTTTCCAGGTTCGCGACCATTTGCTATATGAGCCATTTCTTGAACCATTCCTCCATTTGAGAGAATATCCCACTGCATGAATAAGTTTCAAAAACACAAATTAAGAACACACTAGATCTCGAACCGCGCAACTGCGCGGTTTTTTGTTTTCATTTATTTTTATATAAACATTTTGTTTTCAATTCTAAATTATTATATATTATAATATATATGTGTTTATCAATTTTTAAAACATAATAAGTTTACGGTATATTTTTTTCATTGAATAGATTGTTTCAAACTTTCACATGTATTTGCATCTTCTTCTATATATATATTTTCGGATTATTATTTCATTATTGAAATCGTAACTATATATATAAAGATTAGTAAAATATTGTTTTATTGTCATATTCAAAAATATTGTAACATTTCACAAATTTAGAAAGTTTTTAAAAAATTAAACTTTTCGTTTCATAGATTTATATTATCCAGTAAATAATTAAAATTTTAGTTTTTGTTTAATTTAAAAATAAACTATATAGTTTAAAAATTGTTTTCATTGGTTTAAGGTAGTAAAGATTAATCATTGTTAGATAATATGATTTTTGTTATTTTAAAAAAAAGCTTTATAATTTTAAAACTTAACATCGACAAATATTTAAATAATTAACATATGGAGGTATAGTATTACAACATTGTATTATATCTATTTAATTTATACTATCTATAAATCCAATGAATCATCTATTGTTTAATCCAATTATTAATAGCGCAATAAAAATTTCTGGTAGGTCCAAAATTTAAATGATAAGATTAGAGATTAAACGTAACATGACTTTTTAGGAATATGTCCATTAGGTCCATTTTTTAAAAAAATCACACGTGGATCAAAGATGTAACTTATGTTTTAATATATAAGATGATTTTTGATATCCTTGATTTTTTTTTGAAAATAAAGAAATTTTCTTTTAAACACTAATATAAAAATTGCACATGATTTGAAAAAGATAATATATTGTAGTATTACTAATCAAATACTCCATTTTGCCAAAAAAAAAAATGTTTCTAAGAATTTTTTTTTAAAAACAAAAACAAGTTTATGCATTTTATTAATAGTAATGATAAATTATAAATTTCACAAAATAATTTAATTTATTGAATTATTATTAGTTTAAAGTTACAAAAATTATTAATCACATAAAATAATTGAGCTATAATTAACTCTTCATTTTTAGTGTGAGAAAAGTTGGAAAAATCGTTAATTTTAAACAGAGGAAGTATGTGATTTATTAAACCGGTTTTTGACAAAATTTAGTAAACCGGTTTTGGAATTCAACTGGGATCACCTGCTCTAGTTGTTCTAATATAAACCGGATTCAGTAAGAAGAATAATTCCAAGTCAGACCGACCCGACCGGTCCGGTCTGTATTTTATTTACCTCGCTTCTTGAATTTTCGTCGCGGAGGAAGTCGAAAACCCGTTTGGGAGCCACTGGGATCCAGAATGAAGTCGCGGCGCTAAGAACGATCCCCGGAGGTCTACCCGGATCATCCATGCTCTTTCGGGTCATGACTCGAACATCATCGGATCCAGTTGACGACATTGTCGTCCACGCATGTGCAGTCGACGCGCCAACACCGCTGCAAAAGCTCATAACCATCCTTTCCGCTAGCTTCAACATGCTCTTCCTCCCTTCGGGACTCGTTATCACTGCAATCATAATTACCATAAAAGAAAAGGACTTATTAGTAAATTCAACAAATATTAACAAAATTACCATAAATTAAAGAACCTATTAGTAAAATTAAGAACTTTTCAGTTCAGCCTCAAACAGATTCATAATTTACCACAAATTAAGGGACCTGAATGAGTCTCATTTCAGCCCCAACATATTCATAATTACCACGAAAATTAAAGGACCTAATGAGTAAATTTAACAACTTCTCAGTTCAGCCCTCAACATCTAACAAAATTACCACAAAATTAAAGGACCTAATAACAAACACTAAATTAAAGGCCCTGTGAGTAAAATTCAAAACTTTCAGTTCAGCCCCCAACTTGTTCAATTTCCATAAAATTAAAGTAACTGAATGAGTAAATTTATAAACTTTTTAAATCAGCAAGCCACAACATATTCACAATTACCATAAAGTGACAGGTTCTCATGAATAAATTTAACAGCTTCTCAATTCAACCCCAACACTTTCAAAACCATTGAAATAGCCATCTAAAAACGTACCGGAAAGATCACTAGCCGGGATGTTGCTGGCCATCGAACTCGCGAGCCGCTCGCACTGACGTTCGAGTGTAGACACCCAACGTCTCGCTCCAAAAGCTAAACCGGAATGAACCAGCGGTTTATACATAGTGTGAACCGATCTATCATCCACCTCCATATGTTCTACCCATGTAACCTTCAAACAACAAAAAACAATCACCCCATAACTTCTCTAAATATCAAAATTTCACCTTAAATTTCCTGAACACTCAATCTAAGCCCTTCATATCTTCTGCTTTACCTTAGAATAACCATTAGGTAGTTCTTGAATCAGACAACCAGAAGGCCTTCTTCTAGTTCTTGAAATCGGGTTCGGTCTAAGGCTGTCCAAAGAGACATCAACCAGAGCCCAAGAACCGTCGCTATGCTGTTTACAGTATCTCACAAAGTAGTTTTCACGTGTTGGGACTAGCGGCGACGGAACTTGAAACTCAGCTGTCATCTTTAATTACATTCCAGAAAACAAAAACACAAACCCAACATTAATAACATAACCTACACTCTTTAGTTTAGTTTCTTGAGAAGCAAGTAATCAATTTAGTATACATACCACTTGCAAAGCACCATTGTAGTTCCCAGCAACTCCAGTGGAAAGAACTTCGAGCGTCAAGGCTCTTGACACAATCCCAGAGAAAACACAAGACCATTGATTCTTATTCCCACATAAAAAAACAAGACAGAAGTAAAATATTAGTTAACTAGGGCTTAGAAGTTAGTAACTAAAACTTGGAGATCAAGAAAAAATTTAATTTAATTAACTACCACATCCATGAGAATCTCAACGAGATTGATGTGATTCATTATAACAACAGCTGATTCTCTTGACGCCTCTGATCTCAAACCTAATGGCTTTGGTCCGATTCCTCTTGGAAACGTTCTGAAATACTCTTCTTCATTGAGAATCTCCATCGAATTATCGGTTGAAACCCATAAAGGATCCCCTGCTTGAGCCATTCTCACGAGTTCCTCCATAGCTGCGACCGCTAGCTCTATGATCATTGGCTTGTCTGATTCAGAAGGGATTGAGACTGGCCTCAAAATGTCACCTGTTCCATACATTTCCCCTACAAAACCTGATTGGTTCCCAAAGTTGCCAACTTCAAGATCAAGCGAACGAGGACCCTGGATTGCTAGTGGAGCGAATGACGATCCTATTGGCTTCCCAACGTATTTTGCAGCAATGGCTGAGATTCGATCAATCTGTATACGTAAAGTGGTAATAAAATCAGATTAATCCAATTCAACTTATGTCACACATATGTGTGTGTGTGTGTGTCTGCATGTGTGTATATATTACCTCTTCTCGGAGGCGAGCATTTTCAATCCTGAGATGCTGTTCGTCGAAAGACATTTCTCCAATAGCAGCTGGACCGCCACAATTAGGGCATGTGGCATTGCTTAGTGCCTCTTTGTATCTATTGTTCTCTGCTCTGAGCTTGTCATTGTCTGACTTCAGAATCTGGTTATCATGCCTCTCATGTTGTGCCTACATATTTTATACACAAATAAATTGTGAGCAATATAACTTCTTTTAATAGTTCATTGACATGAAAAATGGTTAACTATATATAACTAATATATATACATGAAAAATGGTTAACTATATATATGTTATACGTAAATCGTTATACCTTCATTTGCGTGCGTTTGTTTTGGAACCAAAACTTTATTTGAAGAGGCTCTAAACCGAGATCGCGGCTCAACTCTTTACGTTGCTTATCATCTGGATGAGGGCATTCTTTGAAGAACCTGTAAAATCCAAAAAACTCAAAATATTTAACTTTGGAAATGTTTTCAAGTCTATTGTTATATGAGCTAGAGCTTGAGTGAGTGTTGTTTCTTACGATTCCAGCTCTTGGATTTGACGTTGCGTGTGGCGATGGTAACGCTTCTTTTTGTTGGGACGTTGGTTAGGATCTTGAAGCTCTTCACCGGAAGGATTCTCGGTGGTGACTTCGGTGCCTGACTTGGTCTCGAAATCATCTTCACGGTTTCCGGTGATTTCAAAGTCGTTGTCGGAGGTACTCTTTGTGGTCATGTCGAACATATGATGGCTCTCAAACATGTTTGGATGATACATTGTGATGATGATTTGATTCTGATCACTCAGTCAGATAGTAATCACGTTTTTAAGTTGTGAACGTTGGGTTCCTTCAAATCTTCTAGGCTGTGATCATAATTGTCTGTTGATTTAATTTTCTACTCCAAGTATATCTTCCACTGCATGCCCAAAATCAAAATAGTTAAAGATAGTATTTGAAATGGTCAAATGGAAGAAAATAATGATGTTAAGGGGAAATAACTTCGAGGTGTTATGAAACTCTAATTAGCTTTTTGTCAAAAAAAGAAAGAAAAACTCTAATTAGCTTTAATATATAGTGATGATTTTAACAATTAAACGTTAATTTAACATTTTTTACCAAAAAAAAACAATTAAACGTTAATAATATATCAATAAAATATGGTTGTTCCTCCCTTTTTGTTATACTACACTTTCTAGGTTACAAAAAATCACTTATATCACATATGTAAAGATAAACTATATGAGCATTATCTTAATAGTAGAAAATTCGACATAAATAAAAATAAGCATTAATTTAGATAATTATATAAATATAGCTAGATCCAAAAACTGATTCTTAGCAACAACAAAAACCAGGGAGAAGTTAACGTTTTTCATCGAGATGAATGATAATATTCGACGACACTGGGCCACAACTACAACCGCATAGGTCTACTACACACATATATATGTATCTACTTTTTAATAAAACATATTAATAAACTAGCTAGAATCATGATAATCTTCTGATATATTAATTGTATAAATATGTGATATAAATAAGAGGAAACATTTGGATCTTTAATACCCGAAATGATATTTTGAAAATAAAATTATAGGGAAAAGACCCTCGTTCTTCACACTTAAGATGAAAGGAATCTATAGTAAATATATACATATATATATATAGACTTCTCAAAAACATTAGATGTACCGGACAGATCTGACGGTGAAGGAAGAAGGGAAGAGAGCTATGTTCTTTAAGAAACCCTAATTTGGGGTAAGGTCAAAAATGAAAACAAGAACACTTGCATAACTTAAATACTTACTTATTTCGATCTGATCTTCTGAGTTCTTTCGAAATTTTTGAAATCCTATAAAGACAGATCTCCTTGTAGTTTTCTTTTTCCTTTTGGTTGGTGGAAATTTTGTGTTCGAGTTAAATGAGTTTCTCTCTCAAAAGCTAGTAAGAGAGAGAGAGAGAGAGTACAAGTTTCTAATCTCTCAAATAAATTTATTAAAGAATTAAATTGACCTCAGTCTTGGTGCAATAAAAGGAACCGTTTTCAGTAAAGATACTAAAACTAATAAGATAGACGAGACTTAATTAATTAAATGTGCAGAAAGATACAGATCTAGGGTTCTATAATTAAATGCAGTATATAGTCTATAGGGTTAATTTAAGCGTTGACAATAAGTCAATGGTCTGTTTTGGTTACACAACCACCAAGTAGATTTCGTCAAACCCCTTTTGAACTTCTAACTCCAAGAATTTTTTTAGTAAACTCCAAGAAATTTTTAGTAACGCTTTCTTAGTTCTTAATGAGATCATAAGTCTTCGCAAAAAGACACTAACGCGTTAAATTAAACTATATACAAAAAATCTATAACATAAACACATGAATATATAAATCGAGATCTTGAGAAACCAAAATTTAAATTAAAAAGGAAGAAAATAAGTGGAATAACCACTTATTCTTCTCAGACATGCAATACATACGCAGAGGGATACATGTTCACAAAAAAAACATAGGGATACATATCTGCGTGCATAAAATATATATACATATATATAGAGAGAGAGATCTTACTGTTGGAGGCATAATGAAACCCTAATTCACAATGATCTTTGGTTTGTGCCAAATTTTCTTGAGGGGTAACAAAAGATCCGGGATAGTGGCAAGGAGAACCAAAAGGGAGTTTTTGTTAGGGATCTGGATAACCGACCGGTCAGGCGGTCACCAAAAACCCGGGTTTTTTCTTGGATAATCTTAGACCGAGGAAGAGCTATCTAGGTACAATGGAAGTTTGTGGAAGAAGGAGAAAGAGAAGAAGAAGACAAGGGAGGAAAAAAAGGGAAAAGGTGGATTTGCAAGAAGAAAAAGAAGTTATTGCTGGGCGCATAGAGAGGGTGCAATGCATTTATGATTATCTAAAGCTCCATAAATGCTCTTGTGGGAGAAACTTACTCTTACTTGCTCCATATAGAGGAGAGTTTCAGTTCATATATAAGTTAAAAGACAAATTTAAAAAGTTACTGTTTTGTTTTCACCTTGGTGTCTCAATTCCATACCTATATAGGTAAGAAACCATCAGCTTTGAAAAGTAATTATTTATAAATGGGTTTTTTTTTGGCTTTCATACTAATTAATGTGTAAATGCATCTATTACCAACCCATTTTGTAACCCCTGTACCAACAAAAACCGATCAGTTAGGTTTACAAATGTTTTTTTTTGTCACTACGTGGTTTTATGTTCTCAAAATCTAGATTTTTTAGTTTATAGAATAATTAAGTACTCTAATATACTAGTATGTGTGTGTGCGCGCTTATATATATTGAACTAGGGTGTGCGGGTATTTGTTTTCTTCGAAATAATTTTTTTTTTCATAATTGGTGATATATATTTTAACATTTACCGTATAACTAATTGCATATTATTACATTTTTAAAAATTGTATCGTGTGAATACGATAATTTAATTTATTGTTTCAAATTGTCATTTTATATTGAAGTTGTTATTTTCACAAAAACCTGAAAAGTGTTACGTTTTATATTGAAGGTTTGTTGGTCGATATTGACCCGATGCTTGCGATATAAAAAAAGAAATTCAATAATTCACAATTTTCTAGATTACGTTGGACACAAAACATATATTTTCTCCTTGCATAAGCATGGTTTTTAACTTTCTGGACACAAAATTAAATACATCACTATTCTATAAAAAGATACATTTTTAGAATTGTGTAAAAGAAATTAGGACTTGCTTATTCATCTTCTAAGACAATTCAAGTGATTTTCTTCGTAGTAGGTGTTTTGTTTCTAGAAATAAGCAAATTCACTTGAACTCTTCATTCAGTTTTAAGTGGTTTACATCTTTAATAAAAAAAGTGAAGTTGATGAACATGTTTTATTTGTTTTGGTGGATATGAATAGTTATAAAAAAACGATATGAATGATGATATATGTGGTATAAGCAAGTAGTTGTAGAGAAAGAGTAGTCTAAGTAAGATATTTCAAACCATTTTATAGGTTATATTCTATTTTTCGTTTATGAAGTAGTTCGCGGATCAAGGAATATTCATACTTTTTATTTTATAATTAAATGTATTACACATATGGTTTGTAAAAAATGTAATTTAACAATTGGTATTTTCATTTATGTGGTAGTATTATAAGAGGAATATTCAATATTCTTAATTTCCTTTATCGGTTGACCTATAATTAAATGTAAATCATCTATGGTTAGTAAAGAACAAATAATTTAATACGAAGTCAATTTTTTGTCTAAATAGCGGTAGTATCAGAGAAGGATTGTCATTTTATTTTAATTTTTCCTATTATAGATTATATTATAATTTAATGTATATCAGATATCGTTTTAAAATATTCTATAGTTTGTAAAATAATTTTTTAATATTGTCTGTTTATGTGGTAGTATTGGCCTATTAGAAAAGGAATATTCGTTTACTTTATTCCTTATTATTGTTTATCCTATAATTTAATGTATATCATATATGATATGTAAAAATTAAATAATTTAATTTATTGATCATAATCTCTTTCGTTTATGTTTTTGTATTAAAAACTGAATATTCAGATTTTTCATTTTTTATATTTGATTTTTAAAAAATTAAACACTATAATATATAGTTAGTGAAGAATACATATTAGAACACAAAGAGATTTATATCTATTAGTTAAGATTGTTTCAAAAAAAAATTTATTAGTTAAGATAAGAGATTTAGCTTTGTTACTATAAATTAGCTCAAACAATCACAATGTTGTTAAAATATGAATATTCGTATGTGGTTAGATTTCATTTTAAAAGTTGAAAGGAATGTGGAGATTGTGTAAGTAAGATTGATATCATTTGGTTAATTTCATACCTAAAAATAGGAATTGTATTTCAAATGTCCTTTGATTGTAGGTATCTATAATTGATTGAGTATAACATTTCAAATATTGTATTTTAGTTATATTTTGTTAAAATCAGTAATAAAATAATCATGGTTATATAAACCATAGTTTCAGTTGATGATTTGACATGAAACTTTTTCACAGAAAACCGTATTTTTGTTCAAGATTTGAAATCTATACAAACCGACATGACATTTTATTTAGTGATATACATTAAAAACTCTTAACATGATAAAGAGTTTCTTATTAGTTTTTTTTATATTAATATCTAATCTGGAGAATAAGCATATGATTTTTGCAAACTTGAGGAATTTCTTTTATCCAAGCACTCTGTGACATGTTCAATTGTGTTTTTTTTTTTGTTGGCTAAATTTATGATAATTCTATGGTTTAGGTTTGCCATACATAGGTTAATGGTGCAATATAAGACAGGAAGATAGATTGGATTTTCGGCGTGTTTCCAAATTTTAAAAAGAGTTATGATTGGCTAAGTGAAGAGATAATGAATGGTTAAATAAGTCAATTAAATAGATGTGGTTTAATGTTATTAATCATGGTTTAGTCCAGTGGCATAAACTTGTAATATTAAAGGTGCAGTGAGAGTTAATTTTAGTTTATACTTCAATTTTAATAGATTAGACAAGTATGTGTGTGTTCAATTTTTGGCATACATTCATAATGGTATTATTGCTCAAATACTAATTGAGTTTAATTATGATAGTAATGTTTTGTAGTTATTTAACTAGATACTCTTATATACAAGAACTATTTCCAACACTGAAGGATGGACATGACGATAACATATCAGTGTGGGATAACTTCTTTCATTACAATATTTCGTTGTTAATTAAGTCGTCAATACGTATTTCTAATGTTTTACTTAGGGCTGGGCAAAAAATCCGAATCCGAAGAACCAAACCGAACTCGATCTAAAAAAGTAGTACCGAACCCGAACTGAAATTGATTAAATATCCGAATGGGTTCAAACTTTTGGTATTTCGAAAACCGAAACCGAACCCGACTCAAACCAAAGTATTTTGGGTACCCAAATGTATCAGAAATAGATTTACATACTTATATATATATATATATATATATATATATTACTTATTTTAGATTTAATGTATATTAAAAACATCCAAAATATATAAGATACTTTTAAGTTGTCCAAAATACTTGAAAATATATTCAAATAGTCAAAAATAATGTCTAAAATAGTTACAATATACTCAAAACATCAAAAATACTTGAAATGTCTATTGATTCTCCATCCAAATATTCAAACCAAACCAATTTATATGTTAATTTTAAGTATTTTAAAATATGCTATTCAAATTTATACGTAATATATTATTTTGTTTACAGATTTTGAAATTTTTTAAGCATATAATGAATTTAAAATTTTTTAAATAATTTAAACGGGTTATTCGAACCCGAACCAAAATTTACAAATATCTGAATGGGATTGAAATTTTTGAACCCGAAAACCTGAAACCCGAATAGATCTGAACTGAACCCTAATGGGTACCCAAACGTCCACCCCTAGTTTTACTCCCTCCATTTCAGTTTAGTTGTAGAGTAAAATTTTTGTTTCAAAATAAGTGTGGTTTTATAATTGCAAATCAAAATTTATTGGTTTTATATTTCACTTATTTTTCTATTGGTTGAAATGTGGTTAGGTGTATTGCTAATAATATTTTTAGTAAGTAAATATACAAAATTAAAAGTTTTTTTTAATATGTGTGGACAAGTCTAAAACGATAATTAAAATAAAACAGATGGAGTATTATTGATCATCAATTTGATCACAAATTTTATTTTGTTTTTATTTATTTGTCATTTCCAGAATTTAAGGCAAAAATGAGCCAAAGTGAATTCTTTTACTCTTTTATTATTAGCTGTCATATTAATAATCTCTACATTTATTAAAAAGTGTCACTTAGACAAATTTCACGGAGATTAAGAGGACTATATGATAACTAAAATGTCCTTATTTAATGTATGTTAAATTAAATGAAAATGATTTAATTAAAAATCTATTGGTTATTCAAAAGAGTAAAAAATAGATTTTAATGTGTAAAGTTACATTAGAGATGTAGAATGACATTTAAAAAAAAAAAGCTTATAATAACACTCTTTATGAAATATAGAGAGTATTCTGAAATCAGTTAATATGCAAAAAGGGTTAGAATTGGTATTGTGTTAGTTTCCTAAATTTGTGTCAAAAGTTCAAAAGAATCACTTAAAATAGAACATAGGGAGTAAAAATAATTGTGTTCACAATATAAGTAGTTTTCATATTTTAATGCATCATTTTTCATTTATTGGATATTGTTTAACCAATTAAATAATATAAATTTTTTAAATTTATTGAATTTATTGATTAAATGTTATTTTTTAGAAAGTAACAACTTTTTTTAATACTAGTGCTTTTAGCTAAAACTACTTACAATATAAAACATAATGAGTATTAGATTTTGAACATGGTTTCAAATTGAGTGATTATTTTTTTGTTTGAAAAAACTATTAATATGTTTGTTAGTTCATAATCCTTCCGTTTCAGCTTACTTGTCGTTGTAGAGTAAAATTTTTGTTTCAAAATAAGCGTCGTTTTATAGTTTCAATGCAAAATTTATTGACTTTATATTCCAATCTAGTTTTCCGTTGTTTAAAATGTGGCTTGGTATATTGGTAATAATATTTTATTTAGTAAATATAAAAAATTAAATGTTTTCTTCATATTGTGCCAAACTCTAAAATGACAATTAAAATGAAACAAAGAAAATAATATAAATGGTTAATCTATATGTCTAATTCACACACACGCATACACGCACGCGCACACACACGCACGCGCACACACACTTTCTTAATTAAATGGATCATTAGGAGCAAATGGATTCGACCGATTTCTAGTTTCCCTTCCCGAGTCACCCAAAGATCTATTTTAACATGAACTTTACGCGTCGTGCATTTTTCTTTCCGATTTTGTAATAGTGCATATTCTATATTGAATTAAACAAAAGTTCAAAAATACTATACAAACTTTACGCGTCGTGTCTTTTCTTTCTCAAACTTTATAGTAGTGTATATTCTATATTAAACTATTTTTTTTTTTAAATACTACATGAACTTTCAAGATTGTGATTATATACATTAACCATCAAATATGTTAGTTATTGGTTAATTTAGCAAAACAATGTCATTTTGGAGAAACTATGTAAAATTCAAAATTTTAAAATACTACATGAACTCTCTAAATCGTACTTATATATACTTTAATCATCAAAGGTGTTAATCAACCATTAATTTATCAAAGCGATGTCGTTTTTGATAAATTTGTAAAATTAAAAATTGGTTTCTTGATTTCTAAATCTTACAAAATATTTTAATTTTCAGTAATACTATAAGTAAATATTTAAAAACATAAATAATTATAGCTTTATTTGATAAAATTTAAAACAACAAAAATTTGATAACATTTATTTGACTAAACTAAAACTTATACATAAGTTAATGTTTACACAATTTATACAAGAACATTATTGTGGTCTAGCAGTTAATATGCTCTGACTTGTCCGACAGTGCGAGAGTTCGAGCGTCCCAAATAATTAAAATTTTAATTTTTATCCAAAACATTGTTTTGATAAATTAACAGATGACTAACACTTTTGACTGTAAATCAATATAAGCATGATTTTGAGAGTTTATGTAATATTTTTAAATTTTTAATTTTACTGAATTTAATCAAAATGACGTCGTTTTGATAAATTAACAGAAAACTGACACATTTGACGGTCAATATATATAAACATGATTTTAAGAGTTTATGAAGTATTTTTTTTAGCTTTTGTTTAGTTCAGTGTGAAATATGCACTACTATAAAGATTGGAGAAAAAAACACGACACATAAAGTTCATGTAATATATTTGAATTTTTATTTAGTTCACTATGAGATATATATATATATATATATATATATACTATTAAAGCAGAATTCCTACTAGAATTCTATCTTTATTTTCAAGTTATTTACGATAGAATGCCATTCATTAATTATAGAATCTTTTTAATATATTTCACCAAGTATTGAACCAATAAGAATGCATGATTTATAGTTCAATTATGGTAGCAACATTTATAAACTTTATTAATGCCACAAAATCAACGAGACCCTATATTATAATTATTTAAATGTCTTCTTACAGCAAAAAAAAAAATAAATCCTAACTATATATAGCCTAAGCCATAGAAACATAACTCTAAACCATAAAATTGTACAACTACAAAACATAACTTTTATTAATTTTACATTACATAGCATAACATGTATTAATAGCATCTGATATATTTTTAATTAAATGTAATTCTTTTCTAAATCGATATTACATAAATATAATTATATGCGCTTAAAAATTATAATCTTACATAAATCCTAATTAAGAAATTTAATTATTTTTAAATTAATATTTAAAAACTTAAAGAAAATATTTTTTTCTAAACAAACTTACAATTAATGAGTAGAACTTTTTAAAATTACCGTTCTTTCAGATTATTTCATCGAATATACAAAATGTTCATCTAGTAGAAACAGGTTGAACAAACATGTTTTTTTTATTTCTATTATGAACTAACAAACAATAATAATTTTATCAACAAAATATAATCTCGAAAAATGCGGATTAAAATATAGTGTATTATTACAATGTTTGAGAAGGGAAAAGCGTTTATGCTGAAAGAAGCCCTTTTTCCGTGTTGATGCACACTGCAACAGATTTAACACATTGTACGTATGCAAGGAACGACACGTTGTTCGGCAGTTTTAAACGGAGACGTTAGAATGTGTAAGATAAGAGGGGTAAAATTGAAGGATGTCTTAAGGGTAAATAAGTAATTTAGAAAAATTAAACGCTCGGAGCAACACCTTCGAATAATAGCAAGTGGGAAAGAGTGCTACTGTTACCGACCAACAAACTCATTTATTGCCTCTAAAATTATTGTTTTTCTTTCCTAATAATTTTCTTTATTTCAAAAATTCAAATATGTTGAGAAATTTCAAATTATGTTACACTGCGTATATTATTTGTCATGTTGTATCTGAGAGCATCTCCAAAAGATACTCTATAAGTTCAAATACGAAGTTTTTTGCTCTAAAAAAAACTTCAAAATTTCAGTAGTGAAACTCTATATTTGAATTTGAAGCTTCATATTTTTATTTGCATTTTGATCCCTACAATTACACATCACCTTTATGATTCATAAATATTTTCTTGTTTATTGTTTTAATCATTTAAAAAAATTATATCTCATAAGTATTTTAAATTTTGTATACAAAATTTAATTTTTACACATAAAATTAAATAAAATTTTAAAATAAGATTTAAATTATTTTAAACTAGATTTAGACAACAATAATATACAAAAGAAACTTAACAATTTTTTTTTTTTTTAAATTACATAAAGACATAACTATTATACAAATTAAATATTACAACACTAATAGTCAGGTAAGTTTGATCAGGAAAATTCAAAATTTTCAAATATTGTCCAATTTTTTTATGTGTAACTGAAGATGGTTGTTGTTGTTGTTTTTTCCGTACAATTCTTTCTTGTTCATATCGAATATATTCACGAATATTAATATCATCGATAAAAATTAGTTTTTTAGCAATATTTTATGTTTCTCTTTTACTTTCTTGTTCTAATCTAATGTATTTATAAGTATTAATATCACCCGATTTCAACAACTTTTAGCTTGTAATCTACAAACTAAAAATGAAGAGAGCTTTTTTTACTTCGAAATGCACTAGTAGATCATATATGCATTACAAAAATCATTTATTGAATATTATGGTATTTTTTGAAGTTTAATATTAATTAAGTTATTTTTATTTAAAAATTTACATTTTAATATAATATTTTATTAATTAATATTGTTGTAATATGTTTATATATGTGCTAGTTGTTTACAAAAGTTTTACGAATTCAAATTAGTTATGACAAATATAAAGACCATATTATAAAATACAAATAGTTTTGAAGTTGTGTTTGAAGTTTTGTTTTTAGAGAAAAACACCTTTAAACTTCAAATATAGAGTTTTGGAAACTTCAAAATAGAGTTTATTTTTGGAGATGCTCTGATAGAAAGCAAAGTTTCACAAATAGATTTGACTTGAATTTATATTTTAGCACAGTTGTAGAAAACATAAGCATGTAATTTTATGACAACCTTTTGTATAAAACTATAAATAGCTATCTAACTGCTCTAATTGTCTCTACCTCCTGATTTTTTTTCCATAAACGAGTGGAATACTTTTATAACTAAACAACAAAAATATTTGTTTCACCCACCAAAAGAAGCAGATGACGAAGATCGTTCTAAGTTACATTCATTCCTCCACCAAACCGAAGAACGAAAATCCCAAAGAGTAACAATGATTTCCAAAAACACAATCGACTTTTCAAAAGATCCATCCAGAGGAAAAAGAAGAAGAGGCAAGCCAATGAAGGAAGCAGTGGTTCAAAGAAAACGACTTATGTGGGAAGTGATTAGAATCGGACTACGTCTTGTAGGCAATCAAAGAAATGAGTGAGCTTGATTTTCTCACTCCCGGCATAGATAGCTTCTGCAGATCCACCGTACTCTCCTTGGGCTGCCATCTCTATTAGCATGTACAGCTTCTTGATTGGCATCTGCACAGTCCAAGTATAAATTTAGAAGTTAGCATTAACATAAAAATGGTTCTTCACTTATGGTTACAAAAACATACGTCATCGAGAGCCTCGGCAGCTGCTTCAACATCATCCTCTGAGAAGACGTTAAGCTGTTTCAGCACCTGATAAACAAACGCACCAGCTCAAGAATCCAGAATTGATGTGAATTGGAAACATTATATATCGTGGTTTTGGAACTAAGGACAATTATTTTTTACCTTCTTTGCGTCCTCTGTTCTCAATGTTGGAACAGAGTAAGTGATAGAGAAAGCCTCACAGATACCAACAGAGTCTAGGAAGGTTAGTTGACTTGTTGTACCAAACACCAGAAGTTTCTTTCCCTGTTAACAAAAGATTTTACCAAATCAGAGATGTTCGGCTGTATGGAACTTAACTTGTGACGATGATCACGCAATAACAAAATAGCCAAGGAAGTACCTTAGGAGGAAGTCGTTTGAGAAGGACCATCAACGTCTGAGAAATAATGTTTGAAAAACGAGGACCGATTGCTACGTACTCCAACAATCTGCACTTTCAGAAATTCAATGTACTGAGCCGGAGGCAAGTTATGTAAGGAAACAAATGGCAGATAACAACAACCTTTCAATGTCATCAAGGATAATGATGCTCATTGGTGATTTATATGCATCCTCAAAGACCTGTCTCATTCACACCATTATGGATTCAGTAATTGATAGAACACAATATCAACAACATATATAAGAGTTCTCTCCAAAGCACACACCTTGACAATGTGAGCACATTTTGTGCTCTCATGAAGACCAATCATAGTTTCCGCAGAGACCTTACAAAATAGCGAACCATTATCACACAAGCAGAAAGCAACGGTAAGGTTAAAATATGATGTATAAAGATAGACGACACTTACAATCTTAACATATGGGAAGTCACTATCGATACCAACAGTTGCAGCTAAAGCAGTTTTCCCACTGCCACAGAAAAGAAAAGTTCAAAAAACCAGCAAGGGTTTGCAAAACATCAAGCCATAAAAAAATTTGTGGGCTATAAGCTACGGAAGATACCTTCCACTAGGCCCTTCCAAAAGGCAAGTGACTAGAGGACTTCTAGTACTAACTTTGACTTGCTCAACCAGAAGCATAGCTCTTTTGTAAATGTGATTATGCCTATCACCAGAGTCCACCATCCCATTGAGTCTGCATACATGTCAGAATTTTTAAAATTAATGCACTGGTAAATCAAAATATAGAGATATTGCATACAATACATGCCTGCCAAGTGGACCATGGAACTACAGAAATAAACAGGGACCCGTTAAGATCAACTCAAAGGTCCCATTCTATCTAATTACAATTTCACAAACTAGTCCTCTAATTACAGTTTCAGAAATAAATGAAATTTTCCTAAAGAGATAAGAACTGCATTTTCAGAGCATGACTCACAGGAAAGAAGAGCATTAAGTTTGCTTTAAAACTAGTAACATATCTTTTGTGCAAGGGCACATTCTATCAATAAAATATCAAAAATCTTCCAGACCACCATTATTCAAGAAAATTACCTGCAGCGCTCCAGGTCATCTGTGGAAGCTCCAAAGGCAGGCTGAACTTCATGGATTGCATGGAGAAAATCCTCCATAGTGATCTTGATATTCTCTTCTTCCACTGGCTTTGTAAGATCATCCATGCTTAGTTGTCTGTTTAATGCATAGGATGTAGCACTTTTAACAACACCTTCAAGTTCCGCACCACTGTAATTTTTTGTTCGAGCAGCTGCACGACAATATTGACATAGCATGTCAGTGACACAGTTATGTCAATATACAAGAGAACTTTCTTGAACTTTATTTTGTTTCTTTTAGTTATGCTGAAATTACAGAACATAACTACCAAACGTTCCATAATTTGAACAAGTATAATCTATGAAGCAATACCTAGCTCTTGGAGATTGATATCATGACCAAGGAAAGAATTTTCCTTCATCTTGTTTGTGTGAATCTGAAGAATTTGTAGGCGCCCAGCTTCATCAGGAAGGCTTATCTCAACTTGAACCTCCAATCTTCCAGGCCTGTAGTCAAAATAATAAAAATAAAAGGTCTAAGTTGCCAGCATTACTCATTATAAAAGCTGATCTACGCAGAAAAGAGGCTTTGGGATGGTATCTTCTCAAATGAACAACAAAGAAAAATAAGTTTTAAAAACTACATCAGAACGTTCCAGTATAAAAGAGACAGCATCGCTAATTATCACCACAAGGATAGAGATACCTTAAAAGAGCTTCATCAAGCAAATCCTTTCTATTTGTCATTCCAATAAGCAAAACATTGTTCAAGGCCTCCACACCATCTATCTGGAAAGAGAAGTGTTAGGCACATCCGTGAAAACACCAAATAAACAGAGATTAGCTTGATCTTTGACTGACCTTTGTCAAAAGCTGGTTCACAATACTATCATGGACACCTGTGCCATCTCTCGTTGAGCCTCTTGACTGAAAATCACGAAGCAAACAGTTTTATTACTGAAACTCTTATAACCAGCGGATCCCAACTCTTATAACCAGCGGATCCCAAGAAAATAATAAATTTCCAACTCTTTGCCCCAGAATCAATGGGCTGGTCGTCAAAACTAAAATCATATTTATAACTTCAAGTTAGCAAAAATTCTCTAAAAAGTAAAAGCCGTGTACCTTACAGATAGCATCAATTTCATCAAAAATAATGACATGTAACTCACTAGCATCACCTGAGAAAGGAAAATAAGAGTGTCCAATTAGCATATGCGTAAGAAAAAGAAAAGTGTCCAATTAGCATATGCGTAAGAAAAAGAAAACACAGCTCAGGGAAAACAGTTCCTTACCAAGGGTCCTCTGGTCTTGCTCAGCATCAGCAAATAAGTCTCTTACATTTTTTTCTGTCTCACCAACAAATTTGCTCAGAACTTCAGGGCCATTAACGATCTATTATGCCAGAAAAGAGCGACATAAGCATTAAACATGTCAATTTATGGAACACTGCAAAAGCGTCAATCTAATCAGGATAGCAAAAATCTTCACGAAACAATAAAACACTTTAGGCGTATAAATGCATATGAAAATCCTGGATAGAAACTGATTAAGAGATACGACGAGATTAAGGACGATAAGCCTGTAAGTTATCATAACTTTTCTTGAGGGAATATCTAGAACGACAGAGATTACCTTTGGATCTTTTCCATTCAACATCTTTCCAATTTGCCGCGCCATAAGTGTTTTGCCAGTACCAGGAGGTCCAAACAGAAGCATCCCTTTAACATGCTTAATTCCCAGTCTGCAAGATCAATAACATAAACTTAGAAGAAAAATATATATATAATACACTCTAACATTTGCTTGAAGAATGAATGACAGAACCTGCTTGTGACATGAGGAGGAAATACACGAGAAGCAAAGGCTCTTCTAAATATGTCAGCAAACTCCGCACCCAGACCTCCTATGCCTAGAGACTCGAGGTTAAATTCCTTATGTTTAAATATATTGCTGCTAGCAGCTTCCCGTTGGTTAACAATCTGCATAAGAACGCACAAGTTAAATATGATTATACAAGATAGCAATCAGCATTTGTTTCCGTAAATTAGCAAACATCAGATATGATATTATGTTTACTGTTTCAAATGTACGATTGACTCATCAACTGATAGAAATTCGAGTAACTGATCAATAACACATAGCTTTACGGAATTCATCAAAATCAGACCTTTATGCCACTTGCGTTTGATGCTTCAAACACAATATATGTATCTTGAGAAAGCATCCCTCTTTCGATGCCATTAGATTGATTCTGACCCTCTACATCGGCTCGATTGACCGTAAGAATGTAATTAGTTCCATGATACTCAAATGTTGCTTTCTGGCCAACAGTCAGGACCTGCAGCAGTGTGCATTGTTTCAATAAATCTAGTTTGATTTTGTGAATAAAAAATGCCAAATAAACATATAAATGATACCACGTAGTCTAGAAACACATGGGCAAATAACCTTAGGCACAGGATTTTCAGAATAGTCACCAAATGCATTCACTAAAAACTACAGTTGAGCAGGATTTGCAGACGACATCCATGTAAACATTCAATACCAGCTAATTTATTTTATATAGACCTTAGATGTTTAGGTATCTATCGTTTCTCTCATTTTTCTATTAGACACATGGTTATGAATAAATGACAAGACTAGTGTATATTATGAGACCAATAAATGTAACAAGAACAGATACTACAGAAGAAGAGGAAGAAGGATCTCTCTATACCTGGTTGATGTATTTCCGCTTAAGTTGGGTCGAAAGGAGAGCAGCATCAACCTGTGAAAACAAAAAAAAAATTGCACACGGAAGTTAAATTCAATAACAGCCTGCAAAGGTACCAAGAAACAAACAGATGATAGACATCAACAACAAACCTGCTCGCTTTTAGTCCCTTTCTTAACAAACTCTAACTCGAGAGTCAGCATAGCCAGCTCAAAATTTTCAGGAGGAACAAATCTGCAAAAAACAAGACAGACTTTTTTTTTGAGAAACCAAAAGGTCCTGACTCTCCTGAGTCTAGAAGGTTGCGGCAAAGAAAATGACCTGCTAACAGAGACCATGTCACCAGTGGAGACTCTAGCGTGCCTCCGTTGAATAGCATTGAGAGCAATGCTTCCATCACGGATGCTTCCATGCCCAGTGATTACCAGTTAAGTTCACAACAAAAGAAAACACCATCTCAAAGAGAATAACACAAGGAACAAAGTTCAACATCTCTAAACGAAGGACTAATTGAACCGTTAATACAATTATATGAAATAGAATTTGGATTAGTGACTAAAACTCTTTGGATCATCTAGCAAGACTATAAACGATCGCAGGTTCGATTTCCGTTGAGAGCTCCAAAGAAGACTTAATTTAACATGGTCTAGACCTAGCGCCTTATAGATATAAGAACACTAATCAACTCGTGTAACGTAACAAATGGATCGTGAAAGGATATCAGAGAGAGAGGATGAAGGAGTCGGCGACGTTGGCGAGGAAGAGATCGGAGCCGGGAACGGAGAACTGACGGAGATCGGAGGAGGAGCAGTAAGCGAGGTTAGTGAAGGCGAGATCCGCCCATGGAGTGTTGGTCACCGTCATTGTCATCACTTGCGATCCGTAACGACCCGCCATGGTGGTTTGATTTCGATCTCAACAGTCTTTTTTGTATCCTTAGCGAGGAAGAAGAATAGAAGAGTCGACGATTTTGAATATTTATTTCGTCTCGATACGATTTAATCAGATACTTATGTGCGTGCTTACTTCCTCATGTCTACTAATCATTTTTCCTTACTAATTTACTGTCTAAATTGAATTTTCATAAATTATTTGTACTTTTCATCTGGAAAAATTACATTAAAAAAAGAGGTGAATTACATAACCCAATGGAAACAATCTCTTTGTCAACATACAAAATCAACTACTAAAATCTAACTACAAAGCTTCGATCTTCTTTTCACCAAAAATTTCAAGAGAAAAAATATGGGCTTATCCGTGAACTAGTCATATTTGGAGAAGAAATTAAGTAAATGTTATTGATTTTAACATAATGTAGAAACTAACATTTAGCACATCTTTGATCCGGTTGTATCCTTAATAGTAATAACTAGTAAGTTATTGTCATTGACGTAGATATATTAATAGCACATCACATAAAAAGGCAACCTCACAACATTATTTACCGCATGCTTAGTTATTATGGATAGTAAAATAAATAGATAACATAGAAAGTTTTTTAATAAAAAAGTATATTCTATATCACGGAAATAGTATATAATTGTAATCACTTTCACAACCACTAAATACTAAACGATATCCCAACTTTTGAATGCTAAGCCCAAAAAAAACCTAATCTAATGTTAACCTCAATCTTTCATAAACTAATTCAAATTTTGAAATTTCAGTAAAATTCATTACTATTCTATATGAGACATATGGAATAGAAAAAAATGAAAATGTAATTGCAATCTAAAGATCTTTTTGACATATTTCTCAAATGTTGATATGGTTATGCCTTCATGAAAGGTGGTAATACTTGCCCTAATGTCAACCCCAATCATATATAAACTAAACCCTATCAACTAATCACTAAACCCTACGTGGCAATATAAACTCTAATCCAATGTCAACCTCAATCTTCCATAAATAAACTCTAGCCACTAATCACTAAACACTACATGGATAAGACATAGGTTTTTCACTTAATTACCACAACCGCTAAATAATATACTCAAACTCCTACTGAGTAAATTTAAACCCTAGTCAGGAAACTATAAACACAAATACAATCTATAAATTGGTTTCTGATATTAAATCCATGAAGGCACATTTATTTGGTTTGAAAGGTTGCATATGCGCTATACCATATAGTCAAGTACTATGATAAACCTTACCGGGAAAACCTACATATTAAAGCCGCTCACACCCGCAACTTACTATACCGAAACCCCTAAAAATTAATCGATTTATAACAATGATACAGCAAGAAAATATAAACCCTCTTGTATCCCGTAGCAAAACATATGTCGTTACTCGTAAACCATAAATCCAAATAGAATGAAACAAAATAAATAACATAGTACATATCGTTGAAATTATGAAATGTCTATGATTGCATAAAAGAATTGATGTTGACCTCAACTATCTCCTCACCTTCAAAATACTAAACCCTAAACTCTAATCACTAAACTCTAACCCAAATATAAACCCTAAACCTAAATATAAACCAGAAATCTAAATAGAATGAAACAAATAAATAACATAGTACATATTGGTGAAATTATGAAATGTCTAACCATACTACTTCACCTTTTAAATACTAACCCCTAATTTGAATTAGTAAACCCTAAACTCAAATATTAAAATCTAAAAAATACATAATATTAAATTATATTATGTAAATATTAAACTATACAATATAGATCAAAGTACGATTTTTACAGGCTTAAAAACATGTAACGATAGTTAAAACTTAAGAAAATTACAAACTATATTTCTAAACAAAATAGATCACTTTTTAGTAATCGTCAAATGGAATGAAACATAATAAAATAGTATAGTAATATTACATAAGTCTCAAATTGGAAAATAGTATTACAGAGAATGTATGGACCCCATCGCAATACTTCCTCGTAATGTTTCTACAATTCGAAATGGTCGTCCTCTAGTCAGTCTTGATCAATTCAATTCAACAGAGGTTGAAATAATTATTTACCCTTTTCCAGTCAGCTAGTTCAAATCCAGTTTTGAACAATCAACTTGGCATCCCTAAATCGTCCATTAAAAATTTGAGACACCGAAAAAAGGTAAATGTGTTAACATGACTATCAATATACATCAATTCACTTTTACAAAGCTATTCCATTTACCAACTCATTCAGATGGAATGACTTAGAAATAGAATAGAAGAAATCATATTATGCAAAGAGAAAACCCCTAACTTGCGGTTACCTAATAAACAGATTCTGACATGCAATTTCAGATTCATAAAATCTAATCGACCAAATCGAAACTTACAGTAGGAATGCAAATCAGCGAAGATTGACGCAAATCCCGACGGACCTGTTACTTTCTTGTCTTTTCTGTAGATTTTGAAAGCGTTGAGCCAGAAACTCGACAACATAATCCTCTTCGCAAACGCCTTTCTTAGTTGAACTAGCGCCAAAACGCAGTGGAGAGAATCTGAGGTGGAACTACTCAATTTCTCCGATTGTTACCAATAAAATTATTGTGGAAAAAGTGTGACTCTGAAAAAAACACAATTTATTTTTGCAGAATAATAATTATTAATTTAATAATTTAACTAGTAGGTTTTTCCAGTTTCGAATAGGGACAATACAACCATATTATATAAAAAACAAAAGAAACAGTGAAAAGTTAGGGTTTTTAGTTATGGAGTGAATTATAATATTTTTGATAGCCATACGAATGCAATTTTCCAAAAAATATTTGATCTTTTTTTTTACCTTCGCTGCTAATAATAAAAAGAGACAAAAGGGATATAATACTAGGACCGTAATAAAGATAATCTCAATCACTGTTAACATCTCAATGTGAAACAAAAACAAGGGCAATATATTAATAAGCATCTCCAAAACTGTGAATACAAAAAGATAATAAAGAGAGCAACATGTTGTTAACAAAGTGTCTTCAAAACTGTGAATTGCTAAGGAAGGTAACTATGCATCTTGTGCTCTGGAAAAGCTTGTCCATCTTCTGCCACACCAAACTCTGGGTTTCTAACAGCTTCCTTGCCTTCTCTTGTAAACTTGGGTGGCACCGTATGGTCTCACCATGGATCTGTTCAGATAAAGAAAACCATCAGAAACAAAGACTATGCTGCGTTATTAATGTGAAATGAAATTCCAGTTACCTTCAGAAACAATCTCATAACTGCCTGCATAAACTCAAAGTTGTTTCTGCAAGTGATCTCATGGATGAGGTAATCCAGAAGCTGTCCAATAGATATAAACTCAGGTCTTTGGATAAGCTCTTCTTCAACATCTTCATCTATAATTTCAAGCATCCTTAGCTCAATGTCCAGAGCTGATGGGGATAAACCCTTAATGTAATCTGTGAAATTTGAAACTGCAAAAGAAAAACATATTCCATAAGCAACATAAGCTAAAAAGACAGCTGATTAACTTGTTAGATCTTCAACAAAGACCTTCACACTTACAGTATTTTGAATCCCAAGAGGACTTGAGAAGTTTTGAGAATGGAGATTCCAATGCATCAAAATTCTTCATGCTATTCTTGGAGTCTTTATTCTTGTCCTCATCTTCCCCATCATTGTCTGATTCATTTGACTTGAACACTATATCTCCCGACAGCGATGGAATCGAGGGCAAGAAAAAAGGAGCCTTCTCAGGTTTCTTTGGAGGCTCTATTGGTTTGTTCCGGGCCTACATCAAACAACCAAACATAAATTGTGATTCATTATTCATTACAAAACAAAACTGGCAGAAGAACATCAACGTAGTGTGAGAAGGTAGAGAGAGTGTGCAAACCTTGATTATATCTAAGTTGATCAAGCTTTGCCACTGGCTTTTTGGTAAAAGAGACAGAGTAACAAGCTCTGGAATCTGTTCAGGGGAAATCGAGAAGCTGGCAGCAGTTGCGCTTTCAGAATTTTCTGAAACTTGCGTCTTCTTATCATCAGCATCAGCCTCAGAATATCTCAACGCAGAGACTGAAGGCAATCTAACATTCACTACATTCTTCCCACTAGCATAAGAGTCAACATTTGGAGCTCCAGAGTACATGGATTGGTTAACCCTAAAAGGGAGAGTAAACTCATTAAAACAGCTAGAGAAACATTATATTTGTAAAAAATGGAAGCTTTGATTTGGAACTTACCACAAGTAGACACCGTTCTGATCAGAATGAGCTGTTGCCAAAATGTCCATGTTCGGCGATAAAGACAATGCTGTTATTGGCACATCGACATGCACTCCATCGATCTGTTTCGCCAGTATCACATCCCAGATTCTGAGACTTCCGTCCATGCTAGATGAGAGAAGCCACTTGCCATCCTCACTAAAGCACAAATCTGTTATACGGTCTGTATGGCCTCTAAACTCACGGACCATCCTCAGTGCAACAACATCATACAAGCGGATAACAAAATCATTTGCCACCGTAGCCAAGAGACCTATCAAAGTAATGAAGATTTAGCAAAATCACAGACTATACGATGGTAGATAATAAGAGTTGGATTAAGAAAAATTTACCATTTACACGGTGGTAAATGATTTTAACAAGTGAACACCCAACATCCCACCTGGACTTTAGTTCCCTCTTCTTGAAATCCCAAACCTGTATTTCACAAATGAGATGTTACAGTCTACTTTGAGGCATACACCAGAGCTATCAGCAAGAGCCAATGCTTAAATGAGGAGCACAGGCGCATCATTTATACTAGCCAATCATAAGACGAAGGGAAACTTTTCGTACCTTTATATCACCATGGTATCCAGCACTTATCATGAGTGTGTTTGTGGAGTCGCAAGCAACTCCAATCACTTCACCATCATGGGAGTAACTTCTTGTCTCTGACTTATCCATGTAGCTACCACGGCTGATTCCAGATTGGAGGTTGAATCTCTCAATCCAGCCACTCGCAGTTCCGACTACTGCAAAGTTTCCACAAGCACTGATTGCACAAGCCTGTCAGAATAGCAACTTTTCGAGTCAAGTAACCAGAAGAGACAATATTGATAAAGATCATAAAGGGCAGTCAGGTTCAATCTTGAACCTTAATTGGTGTTGGATTTTCAGGGCATGGTTTGAGGATATGTTCTCCAAGAACAAAGTTTTGAAGCCTCCATACATATGCTTCTGCTGTATCCATATGGCATGTGACCACATTGCACCAATCACGCTCCCTAATTTCAGCTTCAAATTTCGGAAACAAATGAACAATCATTAGGATGTACAAAAAGAAAAGAACATATTTCAACGGGAGATACCATTTTCTCTTCATCAACATGAAAATTCATTGAACATAACATAAGGTCGAACCTAAGCTTCAGTTTACAAGGTCGGTAATAAACTACTATCTCCATACATAAAATTGGTTGCACTACTGTGACCTAATTACTGCTCAGCCCATTTTGTTGAAATCAATTGGCTTTAAGTTTTTGTTTCTTCAGACATCATGACATTAGGAATGTGACTGAGAGAATTAACCAACATGATCATATGACGATAGATCAACTATTATAGATAAGTACCGCAATCAAACGCAATAACAGGCTTCAGTTTCAGCTCTTCCTCCTACATAGAAAGGAAAAAAGAGCATAAGCAAAGAGTTAATCAAATTAAAGCTCACAAACATATACAACTTCTCTCAAATACGGAAAAACATCAGAAACACAATTTAAGAAAAATCAAAAGAAATCATCTAGCTATATACCTTCAAACGCAATTTTTTGGCTCGCCTGGATATGTGCCTTTGAGACAGCTCTCTACTTTGTTGCTCCTGATGAATTAATTATGGAAAGAAGACTCAAATCTTTAGAAAGAATAAAGAAAGCTCATTAACATTAAAGAGAAAATTCAGATCCAGGGGCAATCAAACAAATAGATTGGTAAACAAATTTCTATCAAAAGAGCAACGAGATAGGGAGACTGAAAGACAAGAGCGACTAAATTTTTGCAAATAGCATCTAACAAAACATACTAGCCAATTTTGTAAACTTTGGATTTAAGCAAGTGGACAATGAGAAAAAATGTTTACTAATTAGTTAACTAACGTAACAATACCGAACTCTAAAATCTTATATGATTATCAAATCAGCTAAATAATGCAATGGGGGTACTAGATTCCCAACTTTTGTGGTTGTAAAGTGACGCATGGTCAATGTCTAAAACCTAACTCACAAGTAGGTGTGCAATTTCGTAATCCTGATATGGAATTGTTACTAAAAACGTAGCTTATCTTACCTGGATGACAGAGAACAAGCGGAAGGCACGATCCTGGCCAGCAGACAAAATGTGCCGCCCATTAGAGTAGAACCTACCAAAAATTGAAAACAGTTATGATTATGCCCTCACCACCGTGGAAAAAACACAAATATTCATCACTCCAGAGATAGTCCCAGTGGCGAAGAAACCCATCCATAAGTGAACGTTTTTGAAGTATTAGCAGGATGACTACCATTAGTTACTTAACAATGAATCGAGATAATTAGGGCTAATTACATACAAAAAAAAACACAAAGTCTCACAAGTAAAGCGGCATGGAAAAGGCAACTAGAAGCAATCAAAGCTAACCTGATACACAGGGGTGGGGCGCTATGCCCAGAACGGAAGCGTAGTAGACGAGGATCACCATCATTTGTGTCAAAAATCCACATCTACAGATACGAGCACCAAAAGTTAACCACACGGCACAGTAGATGCAAATAAGTTTGGCAGATAAGAGAAAACTCAGCTTACCTTGAGTGAGTTATCTGCTGATGCACTCATTAGCACAGGTTCATTTGCTAAAAAGTTCAATGAGATTATAGAGCTGTCATGTGCATCTCTAATGACTGACTGAAGCCTCCTTTTGTTAAGATTCCAGATGCTTATCACACCAAAAGAACCTCCGGATGCAAGAAGGGGACGCCCATCTAACATGACAGGATACACATTAGCATTAAAAAGTGACTAGCCTTCATTAGCTTTAGAATTGGATAGCAACAGAAGCTACTACTACAAGACCTCAAAATGTTTTACCTGTACTGAAGGACAAAGCAGTAACGGCACCTCGCGAGGCGTGTTCAAACGATACAACCTCTTGGTCCAATTTTAAGTTATGAACATGGATCTTTCCATCAGCACAACCGATGGCAACAACATCCAAGGCAGGGGAAGAAACACAGCAGCAGACAGGTGAACCCCAACCCTTAAACTGATAGAGCATCTTCTTAGTATTTATGTTCCATAGCTGCAGCGGACCCTCTTGGCTCCCAACAAGAACCTACACATGTAGTTTCGAGTAAGGAAGGATTGCAAAAATAAATAGAACTTCAGCCAAGTAGGACATACCTTGTTCAAGTAAGTGTCTGGATGAACAATACAAGTAGGAGTAAACTTTTCACAAAGTTCGACATGTCCAACAGGAGCTAGATGTTCTTCAATTCCTTTGAATGCCCATATGAACATGTTCCCCTCAACGTCAAGACTTAGTACGTGTTCTCCAAACAAGAGAAGCAGGTCGACTTTAGCAACATGCTTGCTCCAAGTCGCTACCTGACAGATAGCCACAAGAGTCTTAATTTAGAAAACAAAAAAAAACATATACTAGAACAAGACATCAAGGACCTTCAAGGATTTTTTTTTTTAAACTAAAACTTAGCCTATTTATGGTGGTTTATGTCACCCTATTATGTGACGAAGCCAAAAGTAAAGAAGGTAGAGACATGTTTAGGTTAATGGAGCCACACATACCTGATGAGCACGTTTGAAAACAGCGATTTCATTACCAAAAGCAGCAAAAGTGAAGTCACGGTAAGAAGCAAGAGCTCTGATTTTCTTTGGGAGTTGAGGACCTTCAGACAAAACACATATTCGATTGTAAGAAAACTAAACTCTAAATGCATAGATTCTAGCAATAACAAGTTCAAAAGGACGAAACTTTAAAGCTTCAGAGGAAGCTAGACTTACTGATAATGACAAGGTTAAGCTTGGCACACTGCAAGAAGAGTGAGACAAGAGAAGATTAACCAAAAGCTCGATAATTAAAAAAAAAGGAGAAGGCGATTTACGTTGTAAATCTGGAAAGCTTTGCCGACGCTGACGGTGACGAAGGTCTCGGTGCCCAATCGCTGAACGGAGAAAGGAACAGTGCTCGTTATGTATCCTATAGCTCTAAAGGGTTCAAAGATTCCCATCTTCTTCAAGTTCTAGTTTCCAAGAAGTAAGAGAGAGTGCGAACTATCGCCTGGAAAAATTAGGGTTGAACAGAAACAATTGTGATTACAATGGTGTCTGAGATTTTAAGGGCTTGACAAACAATGCGGCGCAATGGGTTTATTTAGGGTTTAATGAGAACAAAAAAAATCAAATTATAAAGGAAACAAAAAAACATTTTTCTTCCCGTTGTTTTTGGTTGAGTTGAACTCTGGTCCTCCGGTTAAATGTAGACAATTCGGTTTACGTTTACTTTGATTTTTTTTTTTTTAATGTAGTTTGGTTCTGATCTCTTTGTTTTAACTGAATTTCATTTATAATTAGAATATAAAATTCATTGGTGGAATATACGAAGCTTGAATATAAAATTATAGAAATTAACTCCAAACACAAAAAAAAACTGACATGCGAAAAAATGTTTCCCCAATCATATAAACTAAGACCCGCGCGTTACGCGGGATGAACTTTATATGTAAAAATTATTTTATATATTATTTTTTTTTACAGCAAAGCATTTACAGACTCATATTGACTATGTAAACCAAATCGGTAACTCCGCATCCATGTGAACGACAAAGGACGATTGTTTCCTAGCACCGCGTGCTAAGCTATCTGCCTGAAGGTTCGCCGTTCGAGGTACATGGATGATGTCTGAGTTGAGGAAACTTCCTTTGAGAAGCTTGATGTCTTCCAAATAGCTTTCGAATGCTGGTCATTCTTCTGGTTTATATGTCTTCCTTTGATGTCTTCCTAATAGCTTTATATATTAAATATTTTTACATATTATGAAATAATAAATATATATTGAATAATTAAAAGTCAGTAACTATTAAGTATATAATTAAATTGGTGCGAACATATAAATCAATTTTATTAGTCAGAAAAATATTTTTTTAATATTTGATAGGATATGTAATTAAATTTAAATGATACTAACATACATAGTATATTTTAGTATATTTTTAATATTAATATCTATTAAATGATGATTTCTACTCATATAGTTTTTTTATCATTTGTATCTTTTATAGAAAAAATTAAATTACTGATAACAAAATTTTCATTGTGGGATTAATAGTTTTAATAATTTATAATTTTTAAAAAAATAAGTTGTCAATGTTCGTTCAAAATTTTTACCAAAAAAATGTTCAAAGTAAATTTTGAAACTAAAAGATTTATGTATTTTATATGGTTTATAGTTTAATTTAAAACATATATATATATATATATATATTAATCTTAATAATTAATTAAATTATACTTTTTACTTATATAATTTTGTAACATTTGAATGTGAGATTTTTAACAGTTTTATTAATTTATAGTCATTTTTAAAAATTCAAAATATAACATATACAGAAAAATCTAAATTTTTTATTATATGTTTATTGTGGTTGTTTAATTTATTTAATAGTTTAATATTAAACAAATATGATATAAGATACACTAATTTTTATCAAATCTTTATTATTCAAAATCATTAATTGCCATATATACTTTAGCCATATTAGTCAATTCCGTAAATTTTATTTAAGGAAATAATAAAATACATTAATAATGAATTTATTGTTAGTTTAATAAAAAAGTTTATTATAATTAGATGAACCAACATATTTCTCTAATGATTCTAAAAATCATGCTAGTAATGACACGTGAGTACAAAAAGAAGTTGGAATATTTCTTAAATAATATATAAGGGATAAGTAAATAACCATACAAACCTTAAGTAACAACAATGTTTGCAACACCTAAACATATTATTACCAGAAATAGCATCTTCTCACCAAAGCCAAAAAAAAAAAAAAAAAAAAGAAGAGAGAAACTATTGCTTTTACTCAGACAATGTTGCTTTGAGATCACCGCTGCTACTCAGCTCCATAATGATATCACATCCTCCAACCAACTCACCTTTATAGTAAAGCTGAGGAAACGTAGGCCAGTTCGAGAAGCTCTTAATCCCTTGCCTCACTTCTTCATCGCTCAATATATCAAACGACCCAAAACTCACATCTTCATCTCTCAGCGCCTTCACGACTTTGGAGCTAAACCCGCACTTTGGTTCATCCGGTGAGCCTTTCATGAAAAGCATAACCTTCTCGGAGTTAATCAACGACTTCAACCTATCTTCAAGACTCTGTTTCCCAGTGATCCCTTTCTCGGACAAAACTTGTTTCAGCTCGCCGCTCTTTTGCATCTCCAAGACAATGTCTGATCCCCCTAGAAGCTCGCCTTTGACGTAGAGCTGAGGGTAGCTAGACCAGTTTGAGTACACTTTAAGCCCTTGACGAACTTCATCATCCAAGAGTATATCAAAGCTTCCGAACTCGATCTTCTCTTGGTTGAGAATCTCAACCACTTTCCCACTAAACCCACACTTTGGCTCTTCTGGCTTTCCTTTCATGAACAGCATCACTGGACTTGAGTTAACAAGCCCTTCGAGCCGAGCTCGAAGCGTCTCGCTTAACCCTCCTGCGTTGCCTGGACTGATCCCACCTCCTCCTTTTCCAGCTTCATCAGTCAAAGCTTCCTTCAGCTCGCCGCTCTCGTGCATCGCTATCACAATGTCAGCTCCACCGAGTAGCTCTCCGTTGCTGTACAGCTGAGGGTACGTTGGCCAGTTGGAGAACTTCTTCAGACCTTCACGCACTTCGTTGTCCGAAAGTATATCGAAACTCCCGAACTCAACCTTCTCTTCTTTCAAGATGTTGACCACGTTCTTGCTGAAACCGCACCTAGGCTCCTCAGGGGTACCTTTCATGAATAACATGACAGGGTTGGACTTGGTGAGTTTCTCCAAACGGGTATTGAGAGCTTCCTTGGTGGTGCTGGTGGATACAGGCTGAGATCTGTCTTTCGAAGTAGCTTTGGCGTTCTCCTTGACGGTTTCAAGAATCGTTGGCCCTGCAGCCAACCCTAGGCTCGCAGGAGCAGCAGGCTCATTAGAAGTGCTGGAACCAGCAACTTTGCCAACTTTATTGGCTAAGCTTGATGGGTCTGCTCCCTCAAGTGTATCCACAGCTTTGCCATCCTTCAACAATAAATAAAAATTTTAAGTCAGATAAAGGTAACAACTTTCAGTACAATCAGTGACACAAGATTCAATGTCTGAACAAATAAGCTTGATTAGGGTTCCATCTTCTTGTTCTACCAACCAATCTAACAGAGACACAAACTAATCAAAACAAAAACCCTAAATTCATTATCCTTCACTTCTAAAGTGAGAAACTTTAGCTGAAACATAGCATAAACTTACACAATCGACAGAGATTTTGCAACCAGACAAAGCACAAGCAAGAATCAATAAGCTTGATTTCATCTGATTCTTCTCCTATATGCTCAGAATCTAGATTTTCAAGGGGCCCATCTTCCTGTTCTATCAACCAATCTAACAGAGACGCAAACTAAATCAAAACAAAAACCCTAAAGCTTTATCCTTCACTGCTAAAGGGTTAAACTTTAGCTGAAACATAGCATAAAATTAATCAAACAGAGGCACAAACTAATAGAAACATAAACCCTAAAGCTAAAGGGCTAAACTTTAGCTGAAACAGAGCATAAACAGATTCAATTATTGAACAAATTCAGACAGAGAAACTGTCTAACAGAGACCCAAACTAATCAAAATAAAAACCCTAAAGCTAAAGGGCTAAACTTTAGCAATAAACATACCTTAAAGAAGACGAAATAAGGAACAGCAGAAACAGAGTAAGCTTCAGATATCTCAGGATGTTCCTCAGCTTCTACCTGAGAAAGAGAATCATCAAAAAGTAGTCTTTATACACAGGAAGGAGATAAATTGATTAGGGACGAACGAACCCTAAAGAAGTGAGCGCGAGGGAAGTCGGTAGCGAGGTGAGAGAAGACTTGATCCATCTGCTTCGAAGCATCACACCACGAAGCCCAGAAGTGAAGCACCACCGGTGCGCCGCTCTGGCGCAAGTTATCAAGCTCCGACTTTGAAGCAATATCCTTCACCGCACCACCCATCTTCGAAGATCTACGATTGCTTTAGATTACACACAGTCGCGATGCTTCTGTCGCTGGACGAGAACGAAAGGTGAGAGCCTTATGTAAATAAAAGTTATAAGGACTTGACGAAATAAAATTAGGGATTTTCTATTTATGCTAAATTGCTAGATTGATCCTCTAAGTTTCCTAAACCATACGAACTAGGATACTAATTATAGAAAATATCGAAAACAACTCCTCCCTCGCGAATTGGATTCTGATATTACTTTGAACAATTATGCAATATTCCCCCAAGTGTCTTCTTTCTGTTGAAGGATCTTATTCTCTGACAAATTCATAATCATCAAAAATGTTATTGTCTTTGAATTTCAAATTCATTGCAATCTCCACTCTATGATCCATGATGATACCAATATATAGAATTTGAGAATCCAAAAAATGTGAAGTGAAAACGGCTAAGTATAATTGAACTGGATTTTTGCATAACCAAACCCATTACAACATTTTTGACTCACTTCGGAGTCTTTGAGCATCAACTGAATAAATCTTCGAACAAGAGAGTTGAATACAAATAAAAACCAACACCTAAAACATAATAATACTACATAATCGCAGACTGCCATATAATTATGATAGTTTTTGTACGATTAGATATTTTGTTCTGTTTTTAGAAAATGCTAAACTTTATTTTTTTATCAATCCAAATGATTCGGTTTCAAAACCAAACTGAATTGAAAAACAGAAGTTTTTATTTAATTCTAGATATACTAATAATCTAATAATATTAAGATTTATAATATTTAACTAGTTAACCTGAACAAATAAACATAACTTTATAGATTTTACTTCTACATTAAGAAACAGAACTAATAATAAAATAATATGGATCTTATACAGTATCGGTGATAGTATCGGTGATGATTGATTCGACTGCGACTGTAAAAAAATAGATGTAAAAGTTTAGTGGTAAGTATATTGCTAGTATCGGTAAAGTTGTTACTGTAATTTTTTTTTACAGAGACTTTTGCTATAATTAAATTTGTTGTGGCTGTAAGCTCTAGGCTGTAATATTTTTAAAAATAAATTATGTGAAATATATGATGTATATATAAAATAATTATTTTTATCAGTTGAAACAATTTATATTAATATTTTTCATAAATTATCAAAGTTTATTGTCATTTAAAATGTGATATGTAAATAATATTTATTTTATTTAAAATATTTCAATAATTTTAAAAACATCCAAAATTAAATTAAAATATATATAGATGTTTTTTATTATGATTATATAATTGATTTGATATTATATATAATTTTTCATTTTAAGATTTTATGCTTTAACTTTTAAAAATAAAGCTACGCCGTCACTGATAAAGTTTCGTGATTTAAAACTAAATAAAAGTAAAGAAGAGAGATAAAGCCCAACTAACCATCACCATTATTAGAACCCAAAAACAACATATGATATTTATATTAAGTTAAAAAATAATTATATAAAACTATTAAATTACATATTCTACATGTTTATTAGGATGTTTGACTTTACGTTTAAACTAATTTAGTCTAAAATGATGATTTGTAAATATTAGTTTTGGAAAAAAATGAAAAAAATATGATTTTAAATTTTGTGCATAGATATTGACACGATGTTTTAATGGTATACATAATGTGTAACTGATAATGTATAAAAGATATTCAAATGCTAACTAAATTCGACTTTTGTCTTACTAGAAATGTGTCATTTTAAAATATATGCATATATATTAACATTATCTTTTTAATCTCCTATATATTAATTGAGGAACATTTGAAAAGATGTAACCTCAATTTTGTATTAATTAAAATAGGCTCCAATGCATAGGTGGCACTCAATTAGGTAGTCAATTACATTCAATTGAAAAATAAGTAGGTCCACATTCGATTTTTATATGTTGTTAAATACATAAGTTGGTCAAACTATATGATATAATGATATGATATGTTATTTTCTTTCCTTAAATCAAACCTACGGAATTACCATAAATGACTAATATATATATGACAATTAATGATTTTAATAATAAAGATTTGATAACAATTTATATCTCCTCCATCATTTTTTGTTTAATTTTATATTATTAAAATAAATTAAACAATCAAATTAGCTATAAAAGTAAAATTTAGATTTTTTCGTATATGTTATATTTTGAATTTTTAAAAACGACAATAAATAACTAAAACTATTAAAATTATTATGTTAAAAATTAATGATCAATGGTTTAACATTTTTATTATAAGAAGATACACATGATTTTAAAACCATATGAGTAAAAAATATCATTTAATAATAAAATAAATATATATATATATATAGATTAAACACTATATACCATAGGATTACATAAATATTTTAACATTAAAAGTTTCAATGAATTTTCAAGAACATTTATAAATTATAAACTTATTAAAAATTTCAGATTGAAAATTTTGTTATCGATGATTTAAATATTTTGTTATAAAATGATATGAATGATCATAGAACCGTATGATTATAAATTCTTATTTAATAAATAACTATATAAAATATACTATTCTTAGAAAAATAGGTTGGTCCATCTTAACTTATATTACACTTTTTATTAAACTAACTATCGAATTGATAAATAACGTACCAAAAAATATTTTGCACTTTCCTTAAATAAAAACTATGAAATTACCTAATATGATTAACATATATGTGAAAATTAATTATTATGAATAATAAATATTTGATAACAATTTTTGTATCTTAGTTTTTTTAAAAATTTTATATTATTAAAAGATATTAAAAATCACATTAAATATATAATAAAAACATTTATATTTTTTTATATGTTATATTTTGAATTTTTCAAAACGTCTATAAATTATTAGAAATTTGAAGATCACCACTCTTAAAATTTTGTGATCAATAGATTATTTTTTTGTCATAATAAGTTACAAATGATCATAAAATTGTATTAATATGAACTTTTATTTAATATTATAAGAAGATACACATGATTTTAAAACCATATGAGTAAAAAATATCATTTAATAAGAAAACATATATATATATATAGATTAAACTATATACCATAAGATTACATAAATATTTTAATATTAAAACTTTCAATGAATTTTCAAAAACATTTATAAATTATAAACTTATTAAAGATTTCACATTGAAAATTTTGTTATCGATGATTTAAATATTCAGTTATTAAACGATATGAATGATCATAGAAGTGTATGATTATAAATTCTCATTTAATAAATGACTATATAAAATATACTATTCTTAAAAAAATAGGTTGGTCCATCTTAACTTACATTATATTTTTTATTAAACTAACTATCGAATATTCGAATTGATAAATAATCTACCAAATATTGTTTTTGCACTTTCCTTAATTAGAAGCTAGAAATTACCTAATATGATTAACGTATATATGAAAATTATTTATTATGAATAATAAATATTTGATAACAATTTTGGTATCTTAGTTCTTTTTTTAATTTTATATTATTAAAAGATATTAAAAATAATCAAATTAAATATAAAATAAAAACATTTATATTTTTTCTTATATGTTATATTTTGAATTTTTCAAAACGTCTATATATTATTAGAAATTTGAAGATTCTCACTCTGAAAATTTTGTGATCAATAGATTATTTTTTTTGTTATAATAAGTTACAAGTGATCATAAAATATAACGCATATGAATTTTTATTTAATAAATATTCAAACTAAATAATATATATATATTTATATATATATATATATATATATACTAATGATTTAAAGCAACAAGATTGGCTGATCAATTTAGTTGTCCAGTTGAAATCTTTCAAAGGTATGTAAAAGACTAAAGTCAAAGTAAATATGGATTTAGAATAGTAGTTATATTTTACTAACCAAAATACCGAAAAAAACCGAACCGAATCGAAACCAACCCGATATCTGGATTGAACACCCCTAATCCAAATGAAGCCAAACTATTGTTTCATTCTCCAAAATATAATAAAAATAATAACTTAATTCCGCGCAAGGCGCGGATCTTATCCTAATGATATATAATGCATAATTTGATTATGTATACAGAAAGATATTGAAATTCTGACTATTACATGAATTCTTTAAAACATATAAATGATAACTATGTCTTATATGTTCTTTTGGATTTGAATTCTAAACTTTTTTCAGACCGAACTTAAAATATGTTACTTATTAATCAAGAAGCATTTTGAATAACTAACCTTACTTTAGTTGATTAATAACAATTTTGCCATTATTGATGATGTGGCGAGCTCACAGCCCTCTTCAGCCAACTAAGCTAATGACCCTTTAATTACTAGGATATTTACATTCTATGCCATTGGTCCCTATTATACATTTTTTTTCTTCATGTAAACAATTTAATACGGCTCATTTAAAATTACAATAACATTTAATGCATATTACATTTGCCGTAAAACTACAAGTTAGAATATAGTATTTGCATCAATTAGGATAATGGTTGCATAAATTTCGGCATTATTATTAATGCATATTCCTTACGTCAATATTGCATATGTCATCCCCTATATATTATTTGTGAAACATTACAACTTCTTTTTGTAGCCACATGTCATCACGAGGATGATTCTTAGAATTACTAGAGAAATAGGTTGGTCCATCTAATTATATAATAAACTTTTTATTAAACTAACCATAAATTCATTACTAATGTCAATTATTATTTCCTTAAATAAAGATTACGGAATTGCCTAATGTGGGTAAAATATATATGACAATTAATGATTTTGAATAAAAAAGATCTGATAAAAAAAATGTATCTTCTATCAAATTTGTTTAATTTAAAACTATTAAAATAACTTTAAAAAAAAAAATAACCATATTATAAAAATTTAGATTTTTCTGTATATTTTATATTTTGAATTTTAAAAAATGACTATAAATTACTAAAATTGTTAAAAGTCTCACATTCAAATTTTGCGATCCATGGTTTAAAATTTTTGTTATGACAAAATACAAATGATTACAAAATCATATTAGTAAAAGTCTAATTTAATTAATCATTAAGATTTAAAATATATATGTATATATATATCATTCTAAATTAAACTATAAACCATATTGAATAAATAAATATTTTAGTTTCAAAATTTACTTTGAATAATTTTTTTGATAAAAGTTTTGAACTAACATTGATAAATTTTTTTAAATTATCAATTACTAAAATTATTAATCCCACAATGAAAATTTTGTTATCAGTAATTTAAAGTTTTTGCTATTGAAGATACACATGATAAAAAAAAACATATGAGTAGAAAACACCATTAAAAAAATAGACATTAATATTAAAAATATACTATGTATGTTAATATCATTTAAATTTAATTACATATCCTATCAAATTTTTTTAAAAAATTGTTTGTATTAATAAAATTGATTTATACGTTCGCACTAATTTTATTATATATGTAATAGTTACTGACTTTTAATTATTTAATATATATTTATTATTTCATAATATGTAAGAACATATAATACATAAAATAATTTATATATATAATTTTTATCCCGCGCAAGGTGCGGGTCTTAATCTAGTTTTATAAGTAATTTTGTTAACCAATTGACATAGTTAAAGACCAAGTCCTGGTCCATAGATTTTTCTAGCCCAACATTTTGATACAAAACATGAGAATTTTACATTTATCCATAAACCTATAATATTCTTAATTTAATATAACATGTAACTAATTAATTTATAATGTTATATAAAATTATGAACAAAAAAATAAAATAAATATGATTATTTTCCTAACATTTTCACCAATTATAGTGAATACCATTTCATAATTTGTATTCAAACTATGAACGCAAACGGTAAGAAGTGATTACATAAAAGTTTATATAGAATAAAAGCACCATTGTAAACAGAGAAGAACACTAAGCCATTTATTTTGTCCACCTCAAGAGTTTAGAACATACTATATATCTCTTTGGCGTTATCGACTTTAGTATATGAAGAACATTAAACCAATTCTAAGATCATTTGAACTGTTTAGTTCTTTATTAGTGAATACCATTTCACAATTTGTCGGAATAAGGTCAATATTACAAAATACATGAGTGTATTCTCTATTTATGCTTTAACCGTTCAGGTATCCATTCAAGTTTGGTTCATATCTATTCGGGTTTCAAATTTTTGAGATTAAAATTTCAGTCGCATTTGGGTATTTGTAAATTTTGGTTCAGTTTGGTTCGACTTTTTGCAGGTTCAGTTCGGGTTCGGATAACCCGTTTAACTTATTTTTAAATTTAAAATTTATATATACTTTAAATTTTCAAAAACTAGAAGTAAAAATAATATATTACATATAAATTTGGACAATGTATGCTGAAATACCTAAATTTAACATATAAATTGGCTTAGCTTGAATATTTGGATAGATAATCGATTAGATATTTCAAGTATTTTTAGTGTTTCGAGTATTGTTTGCGTATTTAGCTATTTAATTTTGACTATTTGTATATACTTTCAAATATTTTGGACAACCTCAAAATATCTTATATATTTAGATATTTTTATATATTAAATATAAAATAATTAATTAATTTAAGTATATAAATCTATTTCAGATACATTCGGACACCGAAATTCTTTCGTTTGGATCGGTTTTGGTTTTCTAAATAAGAAAATTTTACATCCGTTCGGATATTTAACCAATTTCAGATCGGATTCGATACTATATTTTATATCAGATTTGGTTTTAGATTTTTGGATTCTTTTTTTTACCTAGCCCTATACAAAATAATGCATAATCCAACTTTATACAAACTATCCCCAAAAAATGTAAATCACATTATATTATTGTCAGTAAAATCTCACCCCACTCAAAACGTGGGTCTCTACCTTGTAGATCAGATATTTTGCAAGATATTTTGCAGTCTGGGCTTAGCTAGATAATTTTACCACACATTTATCACACGGTAATTTATATTCTTAGCCAAAAAAATACTGGATACAACAAATGTGTTTATCGAATAGTTAATATTACCATGAAATAAACACACACAAAAAATATATCAACCCATGTTAAATAGAATATAAAATAGGATTCATGAAAACAAACGATTCTCACACCATTTCATATTAATTGTTGTTTGAGATTTTAAATTTGTCTTATTGTAAGTGTTGTTTCATATTTTAAAGATATTTATTTGAAATAGTTTTCCAATTTATCTTTTCCGTCATCCTGATTAAGGCCTGGATAGAATAAAATTGTATGCTACAAAATTTTTGGAATGTTATTATTTGGGGTGGTCACTTCGGTTATTTTATCGGTTCGGCTTGGTTAGTTCGGTTATAGTATTTTTTTCAATTGAAATAAACCATAGTTAGTTTGGTTTGATTCGGTTTGTGTTTGGTTCGGTTTATATTCGGTTTGGTTTGTATTCGGTTCGGTTGGATTTATTTTTTGGATCAGTTTATTTAGATTCTTCTTATTTAGGCATAAATTATGTAAACATAAGCTCTGTGAACAAATTTTAATATAAAACTGAAACAAAAACTTTTAAAAAGTCACAAAAGATATGTAAGAATTAAAACAAATGAAAGTTAACTAAGACAAAAAAAACCAACATCATTAGTAATGTATTTTATATCATTATTAAAAAGCTTGCAATGATGAATCATCTTCCATGTGACGCTGTGGAGAAGAACTTTTGTTTTTAATTAAATTTGCTTTAGTTTTTAGGTTTAGATTTAACATCCATGTTTTAAACCTAACATATATAAGAATATAAAAATATTTTAATAAATAAAAATATGATGTTTACATATATAAGAATATAAAGATACAAACTTTTCTATTTTTTTTAAAATCAAATATTTTAATGATTCCATAGTCGGTTAGAAAAATATATGTTAATAAATGAAAAATGGAAAATATGTGGCATGATATTAGAATTTTAGTATATTGGTATTACTATTATTTTTAATTTAAATAATTACAAAAACACATCGGTTTCTCGGTTCGGTTTAAAACCGAACCATTCGGGTTTGAGAAATCTTCAACTGAATGGTTTGAAATAGACTTTGGTTCGGTTTGAATCGGTTTCGGTTCGGTTGGTTCGGTTTGACTCGGTTCGGTTCGGGTTTTTTGCCCACCCCTAGTAGTTATATATCATATCCCCCCCCTCGATAAGAAAACACAAATCGACTTATGACCACAATTCATAACATTAACCACATGGTAGATCTTTTACTATTCCTTTTTGTGCTTAATCACTTTATATAATCCCTAAATTTTAATGACAACTGTTATTCTCCAATTTTAAATGGAAATCTTACCCATAAAGCATCGAACTTTTCGTGATTTCATTCAAACAACATTAAAATATTTATATTCCTACGTGGAGAATCAGATCGATCGCCGTCAGCCTCCATTTCAGCAGAATCCAAAGGACACAAGTCAACCTTCATCGCTAAGTTTTAAAGTACACGTGTCAGACGATAACCATAAAGGTACACCGATTAATCAGTGAGTCTTACCTCACCCGAACGCTTCTCTCCATCTAACACCGTGTAAAGAAAGCGGTGTAGAAAAACCAGTTATTACAAGCCAGCCGAAAAGGACCGACCACCACTAACACAGCAAACCAATAATAACATGCCACGTGTCACAATTTAATATTTTTATTTAGTGACTAACGCGTTAACTGAAAAATATAAAGCTCATCGAAAGAGCTATTTTCTTCCTTAATCTTTTTTTCCATTTCTTTCTCTAAATTCAAAATTTCGTATTTTCAATCTTTGATCCTCAGAAGATTCACTCAATCTTTTAATTTTTCTATTTTTAACTCTTTAATCTATTTTAGATTTTGCGAGTTATGGCGTTGCCAAACGGAGAATTTGAGATTAGTTTCAGTCACGGTAAGCTTCACGGAAGTGATGAAGAAGTGGTAAGGTTAGGGTTTGTGAGGTTCACTCGAGGTTTGAGGAGCAAAAGAATTCTGTTTTCGAAATCGGACCATGAAACCGTTTCGAATTCCGATCAACTTGATTCGCCGCCGGTGAAGATTCCTTTGAAGAGATCTAAGACAGAACCCAATAGTTCTGTTCTCGAGTCTCTGCATCAAGATATTTTGGTATGTTTAATTTTAAAAATCTCATTTCTCTGTATAATTTTGATTTTGATTCTGACATTAAATTAGTTTCTCAGATTCGGGTCCTTTGTCATGTTGATCACGATGACCTAGAGAGACTCAAACGTGTCTCTAAAACAATTAGAAATGCTGTAAGTTTTCTTCTTTTTTCTTCTGAATTTAAAAACCATAATCTTTCCTATTAAGTAATAACTAATAATTTTCTTCTTCCTTTGTTGGTGAATTTATTTAGGTATTCGAAGCAAAGAAGTCACATTTTGATTATAGCACACCAAGAAAGACTCTGCCTTTTCGAGACCCAACATCGATCCTCGAGCAAGATTCGAGTTTGAGTGATCAAGATGAGGCAATGGAGCCTCCTAATGCACCAGTTCGAAGGAGGAAGATTAACCGTGAATCAGATTTGTCCAGGATCTCTATGGTTTTGTTCAAATGAAGAAGAAAGATAACAAGAAAGAAAAGGATTAGCCGCTAATTTGTGCAGACATGTGAAGACAAGCACTAGAGTGTTTTGGCATTTGCTTCAGTTTATTATCAGGGAAGCTCCTTATAAAATGTTTATTATATTTACTGATCATGTGAATATATAACAATTATTTGCGGATTTTGTAAGGTTAAAAAATATTATTTTGTGAATAGTTCTTTCGGTTGTGATTCAGAGTATCCTAAGTATTTGTTTTGTCCTTTTCAGTAGAAATTATTAACATTATGTTTAATTCTGCTATTTCTCGACTTTATCATATTTTTATTATACGTTTTCTGTTTTATAGACTGAAAAATATTTCAGAAAATAAAAGTTTACAATCTTTTATATTTTTATTCATTAATAATGATAAATTGTAAATTTTAATAAAATAATTGAATTTATCGAATTATTGTTGATTTAAAATTATTGAAATTTGTTCATTATAAAAATGATGTATTATAATTAAATTTTTTTTTGTTTTAATATGTATGAAAAATTAAAAACATCAATTAAATTTAAAACAGAGGGTATATGTAAGTGAACCCATTGAATGAACAGAAAATTTGTTTATGTGAATAAGTTGTGGTAGATCAAATTATTATGCAGACTTTAAACTTATCCGAATATCCACTCCACCACCCAAAATGGATTGTTTTAAAATTCAATACATTGCTCTTCCATGTGGATGTAGAAACTAGAAAGAGAAAAGAGGAAAGTTCTATTAAAATAGCAAAAAAGTATATTCACGAAAATTCTGACTCTCTTTATATTCACAAACCACACCGACCGCTACTTTTACTATCTGGAAGGTTGTTTTGTATATTATCGATCTATGATCTGTCTTTCTCTAAACAAAAGGTTCCATTAGAAATATTTTGAGTTTGTTAGAACCATCTATTCTTCTTTTCCGGGTTAAACAAATGATACACTGGTACTAAAGGGGCTTTATCATGACCTAGGTGGCTCCAGCCTGAACCATGCAATCTTGCACATACAATGTGTATTGGAATTCTGGTAACCTAATCATAGTGGTCGGTCGAAAATGGTTTTGTGGTTTACATTTCTTCTGAGGAGATATAAATGGGGAAATGGGATTATAACACGATGTTTTGTGGCATATTTTAATTTGCACATTCCAAATCATTTTTTTTTCTTTTTGGTAAAAATGTTAAATTCATTACCAGTTTTGAATTTTTTTACATATAAACATAAATGACAAGAAGCAGAGCAAACATACATAATTCAAACATATTCCAAATCATATATTTGGTCATCTGCACTCGACTGAATTCGACAACACAAAAGCAGGCTTAATAATCAAATAATAAGATCTAATATTTGCGAAACAAAGAAAAAACAAAAAAAAAATTCGTTAAAATATCAAGTTTTGATGATTGATTAATCATTAAGATTTTCTCTTTTTATATGATATATTAGCTATTGAGGTCTTCTCCAATGAGACATCAAAACAACAAATTTGCTATAATTTCATCTCCAACAAGACATCAAATTTGACATCATCATACTAAATTTGGTGTAATACTATTCACTATACCAAATATTTAAAATACATATTTCATTATGTTTCATTTAGTAATATAGTTCAGTTAGTATCATTAATTAGTTCAACTTTGTAACTAAACATATATTGTACTAGCCCTGCGACTTCGGTTTTCCGAAATCGAACCGAACCGAACCGTCGGTTTTCGGTTAACCGAAATTTTAAAAACCATTTCCGAAAGTAACCGAATTAAATTTCGGTTCGGTTCGGTCCGGTTCGGTTTTCGGTTATTTTCGGTTTTCACCTAAATTTCCGAAAATAACCGATTTTTATTTTCGGTTAATTTCGGTATAGGTTTTTAAAAAAGTTCGAATTTTCCGGTTAAATTCGGTTATTTCGGTTCAGATTTTCGGTTATTTTCGGTTAATTTCGTTTTTTCCAAAAAAAAAAAAAACCCAAAAACCAAAAACCAAACCGAACCGAAAACCAAATTATTTTTTAAAATCGTACCGAACCAAACCGAACTCAAAAACATAACCGAACCAAAAACCGAACATGTCGGTTCGGTTCGGTTCGGGGCAAAGTCGCAGGGCTATATTGTACAATTTGTATTTTTAACTTATTTTCACATAGTAAGAAAATATTTTCTTTTTATTTTCAAAATAAATCATTAAATGAGTATTATCATTTATCACTTAAAAATAATAAAAATAAACAATAATCTAAATGTGATAAGCTAATTATTTATTAATTATAAATAAAAAATAAAAATTATGAAAACTGACAACATTAAATAATATATATACTGTTATTTTGGTGTAAAATTTGGTGTTATGGTCGAAGATGACAAAAAAATCATGACACTAAAATACCAAATTTAGTATATTTTTAACACTAAATTTGGTGTCATGACTGGAGATGCTCTAATGCCAACTCCAGTTGAACACCAAGACTTCAAATTTGGTGTAATTTCATTTATAATTAAACACCAAAAATGATACCATTTTGCCAAATTTGGTGTTTGGTGAATAATATCACACTAAATTTGGTATAATATTATCCATTGCACCAAATAATATACTAATGTATTTTATTACTTTTCATTTAATTATAGATAGATTAGTATTATTAACTAGTTTTAACTTATACTAAAAGAATAAGGTATCATAATATTTCATATTTTCATTTCTATTTTCAAATTACTAAACATTAAAATATTATTTTATTTATATTTTTAGTTACTAATATAAATAAATGAGTACAAATACATCAAACTGTAATAAAAAGTGCTTTTCATTTTAAATGTATAAATTTTAATTTCAACTAATATTTTACATCAAATAAATTAATTAATACAAATTAACTAAAAGAAAATAATATTCTGAGCTGCATGATTTTGTTACAGACGATCTGGTCAGACTCTATCTTAGAGCAAAAGTTTAGTGTGAATCGTTGGAACTCGTTTTTGATAAAGTGGTGCAAACCAATTTTCGATGGGTTTTTCGACGGAGACGTCTGTCGGAAGGACCGAAATTTGGGCACGATGTAATCGTCACCGTGAACACTATGAGTTAGTGTATTTGCTCTGTCAAAATCAGAGTTGTTTTGAATGAAAAATGAATGTCCAAAGTGAATGACATGAAAAGTTTATAAAGCTATTATTTGGTTAAAATATAAAGTTTAACAAATATTTCACTTTGGATATTTGAGTTTAAGTTTAGATTTAAATATATTAATGGGATGTTATATCAATTAATTTATTTTGAAATCTTATTCAAAAAAATATAAACTCAATGAAAGCATATTGATGGCTTTGTGATTTGGTCAAACCACATTATGACTATAAAACTAATGTACAAGAATCTTGAGTTATGGAAATCAAATACTCATTAAGATTAGAGACGTTAATGGCTCCATAATAAGTGCATAACGTGTTGTTTCATTTCTTTTATAAAAGGAAGATAAACACTTGTTATAGATTCATTCTTTTTGACATTAAGCAAAAGGCTTACAATACTCTCGTCAGACTATACACAAAACTAGTTTCGCCAGACTTCTGATAGAGTGACGCAAATCAGAAGATTTTTTGCAGTTGTATCCTGAGATTCATTACGTTATCGAACCGTTGCAATACGAGACGTATTTTGAGTTAAAAAAAGAGATAATATCTCGACTCAACAGTTGTATCATCCTTTTTGTAATCTTTGATATAATTTTATCAATTTTATTCTTTACAATATTTAGTTCTCCGTAATTTATATAATAAGGTTTTATCATGAATCACGTTTCTGGAGGTCGCAGACCACATCCTGACCATGTGAAATTTCTTGCTTCTTGAAACCTCCATGTCATGGTCAATGTTTCAAGTTTCATGTTTCCATAAAAATATTGTATAGTGATTCATGAAAAGCTTTTTTCACAGGTTTAACAAGATAATCATTATGTTTGCTGAAGAAAAGTTTAGCAGAAATGGTATTGAGTTAAACTTGGCTCCATGGTGACCAAAGTGAATGAGAAAGATATATCTGCTAAAACCAAAGGAGGAGAGGTTTCCTCAATCCCTTATGGAATGATTGTCTGGTCAACTAGTATTGGAACTCGTCCTGTCATAAAAGATTTTATGAAACATATTAATCAGGTAAACTCTCACACTACAGCATCCTAGCAAACACATTTCATTATCTTATCTTGCTCTAAGAAACTGTCTTTGCAAATTGCAGGGTAATAGATGCGCTCTGGCAACTGATGAATGGCTTCAGGTAGAAGGATGTGATAATATATATATGCTCTAGGTGATTGTGCAACAATAAACCAGCGCAAAGTCATAATAACTTAAGCTTATATATTTCTTCTCGAACCTGGTCTTGTGTGTTTGGATTATAAACCAAGAAAATAATAACGGTTTCTTGTTGCAGGAGGATCTTCTAAAAGAAGCTGAAAGTGATGATGGATCAAAGAAGAATCCAGAAGGTCCCTTTAGGATGAGAGGAGAAGGTCGTATCCGTATCTAAGATTTTTGGTTGTGCTGTTTTCCGTCCCCGCTCCAGTCCCTGTTTCCAGCCCCGTACCCATGCCAGGGCTGCTTAGGAGGAGAACAAACGCGGCTGAGCTTCAAGAAATTGGGTTTCCATTGGACACGGCAGCCAGAGGCTTGAACAGTTTCACAAATTATATTTTTTAGACAGTTTCATTACAAAAAAAATTACTACTATCTATTTTACGCATCTCTCTCTTTTATGTGCCCACCAAGAACTAAACAAACTTCCTCATGAGAAAAAAGTTTTGATCTTTTTCCCAAAAAAACAAAGTTTTGATCTTTGTTGTCGTTTACCTATTCGTTTTATTTGTTTGTAATAAAATAATGGCCAAAAAAGACGACACGGACATTGCTTCGTTTATTTGGGCAGTCATATTTGAATTTAACGGTGATATGACTCCAGTTTTTGTCTTAACTCTTACGATAGTTACGGCATACCTTACGAGCACAGCCGGGCTTGACCCAACACAATTGAAACATTTTATTGGAGCCCCCATTATGTGGTGCCCGTTTAAAATATATATATATATATTAGTATAATAATATATAAAATGTTAAATGCAAAATAAAAATAACAAGAATAGTTTATGAATGATTAAATTTTTAGATTAACAAAGTTATAATGAATAGTAAAACATTTTTATTTTAAAATTATAAAAATTTGCAATTTATTGAAATTTTAACTTTTGTCCAAAAAAATAAAAATAAAATTACATTAAAATTTTTATTTTGTGTAGGACCCCGGATTCCCAGGTCTGGCTCTACTTACGAGGAATGCAATTTTTTAGCAATTTTTTTTTACATTGGTGTCTAATTTGCTATGTAGGTGTTAGAGATTAAGCTTTCCAAGGTTGTTTGTTTGGGATTTTCCCTCGTGTTTGGTTATAGCGAGCTGTTAGTTAGATCTAATGATATATTAGACATCGACATTAAAAAAGGATAACACGTAAAATAAAATAAATAACATATTACAAAGATAATTAAGGCAAAATAGGAATTAAGATAATACTTTTTAACACTATGTTATAACTTATATAACTATAGAAGTAAATATTTGAATAAAGAAACAGTGGAATGATAGCCATGATGCGAAAGAGAAGAAGATTAGTGTGAAACAGACTTCACCAAGAAAAAAGGGTATGATTACTGAAAAAGAGTGCAACAAAAGTGGGAAATATGATTTCGCTTTTATTCTAGGAAGTGTCAACATCAGTGACGCTAATAAGGTCAGCAAAACCGACTTTCTTGCGTAGCCGGAGGACCAAACCGGCGGCGTCGATTCCTTCACCGATCACCACCACTTGATCTTTTTCTTTTCCTTCTAACCCCACAAAAGTCACTCCTGCTCCATTTTTGACAAATAAAAATTAATTAAATCATAAAGAAACAATCAAGCACGCTAATCATGCTCTTAGATTACGTAACATAACCAAAATGTCCGCGCAAGAAATCGTTGTATATTGGTAATTAATTTATGGAACCCCGATTTCTATTTCAACCTCTATAAATTAATAAACAATAAAACGAATATATTATAAAAGTAAATTTTATCTATTTTAGTTGGATCACCATAAAAGAAAATCTGAACAGAAAATATTACATATAGAACCAAATTAGAAAATATGTATTACTTAAATTTTTTGAAAATTACAATTCTCTTTAAACTCATCTTAATCTTTACTTATCGTACCAATAATTTTTAGTTTATTTACTGTTTGATCAAATTGTGAAGAGCTCTAACGTAATAACCGTATATATATATATATAATCATGATGTTAAAATTTATTTTGCAGAGTTATCAATTAGTATCTTATTTAGTAAAAGGGTTAATACTTAATAGTGAGATATCTTACCAGTGGTTTGGCCTCCGATCTTAAGAGCTGCTGAGCGACATTTTTCGCACCTCATATTTACCGACATCAAGATTTTCTGCGAATGAACATTCCAAGATTTTTATATAACATTAATAATATCTAATATAAACCATGGGCTATATATTTAACCTACCTTGGCCATTTTATGGAACCTCTTGGGGGGAGTAAATGAAGCTTTTCTCTCGTAAGTGTTTCTAATTAACGTGTAGGCAATGCAAGATTTCGATACATGTTATATATAGACAATACACGTCTGAGGTTCTTGCAGCATAAGTTGCGTAACGCGTCTATACATATTTGCGTGTTATAACAATGATCAGGAATAACCAAGTTGCTTTGGTCTAGTGGTATAGGAGCTCCAGCTGGAAGTGCCCGCCCCTGGGTTCGAGCCTTGGCCACTGCGGAATTTACATGTGGGCTGCAGCACCCGAGACCGAAGACCGTTACACGGTGAGCCACATGGTGACGCCCTGTCAGCGTCCATGCTCACTTCGGTCTCTAGTCTGGACCACCTCGGTGGGACCAGGATACTCGGTTAGCAAAAAAAAAAAAAAACAATGATCAGGAACATGCAGGGAAATTTTCATTGTAATTGCTTCGTAGTTGGGTCCTTACTCCTTAAGTAAACTTAATTTATAAATGTTGACATTTATTGAGATATAATATAGATTGACTTATGAGAGTCATCGGACAGGTCGATATAAGTTATTGAAACTTTAATTCTAGGTAAGGTAGTTAGATCTGACCATGCATTGATTGATGCATATCAAAAAGTATGAAACTAGAAAGTCTACAATCAGGAGAACCGTCCTGAATTATCGAAGGCCTAAAGTAAATCAATAAAGTGTTAAAGTTCTGCCTTGTTTGAATAAAAACAAATATCAACCGTAAAATAAAATAAAACAAAAATAATGAAAAATGAAAAATGAAAATTTGAAATTGTGAACAATAAACGGAAATATCAATTTAACATTTTTTTATCAAATTGAAAACGAATAAGAAAGGACCATGGACAAAAATGTATCTCAACTCTCAAGTGGTTGAATGCCTTGTCTTTTAAGTAAAGTACTTGACCGAATTTCATGCACTTCCCAAATATTACCCTTAAACTATTCATCATCACGTATGTGAGTTTAATTGAAGGTCCTGTGAAGATGATTATAAGAAAAACATATGCCAAGGAGGAAAAGAAGAAGATAACGCTAACCTTTATTGGTAATTAATTAGATTTAGTGACTACATGAACAGCAATACTTTTCTTGTCGCTCAAAGCCTAATAATATTAGTTGCACAAGATTCAATAATTTTAAGGACCAGAAATAACCTCAAACGCAATGTTCTTCTACTTAAAGAACATGGAGTTCACAAGCGCTTGTGCATCTTGGCGTTGCAAAGAGTTCCCCAAGGATGACATCCTTTGCCTTTATCCTATTGTTATTAGAAACTTTTAGAGTCAATTTCTTCAGAAAATACTTTTTACTAGCTTCAGTTTAATTGCATATCCCAAGCCTGGCCTTTAAATTCCACAAACTTGAGTGATGAATAACAATAGAGGAGCATCAATTTGAAGTTCGGTATACGTAATTATGTCGATTCTCTTTAGCATCTGAGAGTGCACTGTGATTTCTAGCATATTATAAAGGAAGGAAACAATCTCTACCTTAACCAAGAGGTGACCTAACTGAGTCGTAATTTCAAAAGTGTCGGTATATTGATTGATATATGGTATTTTTGACATCTTATATATATGTTTTATAATTGGTTTTCAAGTCTTTATCGAGTCTTCAGTCATTACAGATCTGGAGTTACATATGAGGGAACTAAGATCATCTGGAGCAAAAGAGTCAGAAAGAACCCGAATTGAAGATTATCATGATCGGAAGAAACCTTGCAGGCTGTTCTCGAGCGTGCGGAGCAACCCGAGTGCATATTTCTGCGGCAGAGATTTTATGGAAACTTATAATATTTTGAGATTTGCCCTAATCATCCAATTTTTTTTCTCATAGCCGCTTGTGGCTCCCATATATCTTTTTTTTTCTTTATTTTTCTACGCTATTTTTTACAGAAGAAACCAGACCCTAGAAGTTTTAGACTTCGCTATTTGCTACTTGTTAGGGAGAAGGCTCCATCTCTCTCGTCTAGCGAAAATTATCCTAAACCCTCTTTTTATCTTTGTTATTTACATGCAATATTATTCAGAATTGATGTCTTCAGTCTCTGGTGTCATATCTGAGTAGTATGCTTGCTTAGTCTATGGTGTTAGGGTGTTAGATCTATGAACTAAGCATAAATAAGTTAATCATTCAATTGTCTTCATTCATAATTGTTCTTATTACTTACATTATTCTGATAGCTTAATGTCTGAACTTAAGTTTATTCTACTCATTAACCGTGTAGTAGATAGCTTGACATGATATGAATGAGCTTTGCATCCCTAACCAGCGAAAGTAGATGTTAGGGTGTTTTGTGAACAAATCGGACTTGATCTTAATGTTTGTCATCGCGTGTCAGTGCAAACGAGAGTTTAGGTACTGAGATCGATTGACAAAAGGTGAAGCGCCACGAAAGTGGGCTGATCTATCTTAAGTGATCCGAGTTCTAGACTAGTGCTAAATTGAACTTGAATAATTGTTTGGCTCACACCTGTTAACACCCGATCAAACCACCCTATGCTAGCATTCTCTTTAATCTGAAACCAAAATCAAATCCTGTTACTTGCTTGTTACGATACCTTAATCTTTAAACCCTATATTGTTTTAGTTTAATATTGATCCCATAAAGATAAGGTGTAACCGTTGGTCTCTGTGGATTCGATCCTAAAGTGCTACATCGACATACCATTCGATTGTGGTAGTGTGCACATTAGGTTAATTGGTGTGTGTATACACATAATATCATATATTAACTTAGGATATCAAGATGTTGAATCCTGATACCAAAAAAAAAAAATGCTAAATCCTGCATGTGTTCATATCGTCATTGATGTGATTAGCTGTATTTACAGTGTGCAAATACATAGTTTAGTGAATAACAAGGCCCTTTTGAATCGGAACTTGAAGCTATGAGATACCAAATCAATGGAGAGATATGGCAAGCTATAGATTATAAGGGTTGTCAATATCTTTTCTTGGCTATATGCAAATTTGTTTAAGTGAGAATATGTAGGATGAAATGATGGTAGGGGCTGCGCGAACGCAAACCCCCTCTGCCACAAATTATGACATAGGCTCTTCCACTTGGGAAGACCTTAGGCCTAAGCACCCTTCCTTTATGTGCAATGGAAGTCGCTAGCCTAGGCCACTCATCTTCTTGATCCCGAGTACACCCTGTCCAGGTAAGTGATTTGCAAGAAGCCGCGAGTGTGTTTTTTGTATTGAGTTTCCAAAGGCCTTTACACGTATACGATGTGGGACGTTTATAAAATCTAATACTTTCCGCTGTTCTTATTTTTGCAACATGAACCGCGTGCCGTCTCAGTATCCCCTTTGTTGAACGCCGTGCAGGAGAGAGCTTGATAAATATGCGAACCGGCAAGCATTTGTTTAGGTTTCTAGTGGGCCGGAATTTTGGGGCTCATATCAAGTAACATTTAACTAAAAGAACAATGTCAGGACATCTGGGCATCTGTAGCAACTCAAGACCTTATTTAAAAAAAAAAAAAAAAGCTTCAAAATGAAAATTTAAGAGTTAATTATTCCAACCATAGATCCTCAAAAAAATCTTTAAAAGTTTATTCATTGCATTACAGTTCTTGACATTAGCAAAAGTTACTAATAATGATAAAACTTTACAAATACATATAAAAGATACATTTAATATATTATACAACACACAATTTAACAATATTATATAATAAAAGATGACATAAATTACATATATAATAAAACAACACTCATACACACAAATTTTAAAAAATTACATATAAAATACCAAATTAATTAAGCATTATTTCCGTAATGCTCCCATATGTGCTCAATCAAAGCATTCCAAATAATATCAGCCATATTTCGATTATCTTGGAGGCTCAGGGTCCGGTTAACCGATGAATTCTGGTATTTTGATACACTGGTAAGATATGTAATATTTAAGTGTTTATGTAATTTTCTTTAATTTGTGCTAAGTTTGTTTACTGTATTTTTATTTTGTGTGAACTTTATTTAATGTATTTTTCTATTCTGAACTTTATTTAATGTATTTTTCTATTGTGTGAACTTTCTTTTGATGTTATGTAATATTTATCATATTTTATTTTATTTTGGTACTTAAGTTACTCTAAATTAAGTTTCATATATATATATATATATATATATATATATATATTTTAAATGAAATAATTATAAGGACCAAAAAGAAAATAAAAGATAGTTTTGAGGATTTGAGGTTGAGTTGGAGTGATAAAAACCTCAAAATTTGAAAATTTGAGGTTGGGTTGGAGATGCCCTTATAAAGGGTGGTATCAAACCTCATATAGGGTGGGCAGTGAACAGAAATCCGGAATTTTAAACTCGTCTGGGTATTCTTATATATCTGATCAGATTCAGATATTTAAACTTTGGAAAATATTCAAGTTCGTTATTACTCAAAAATTTTGTATTTCAAAATTTACTATTAACTTAACTTTATTTTCTAGAATATAATAGGTTGGACAATTAATAAGTTATGAGATAAAAAATTTGAAAATATAGCATTTATTGTTCCGAGAATTTGAATGCAGCTTATGTTATAGCATGAAACAAGAAAGTTCACATACATTTTAAGTGAGTAGCAAATCACTTTTTCCATAATTATACATATATTATCTGATCTTAAGCCGTAGGCATCATCAATATAAAACATTTTGAACAAAATGAGAAAAGTACATTAAAAATATAGGGTTGAATATATATTCAGTTATTGGATTTTCATTCAAATTTGGATATTACTGTTTGGGTTGGGATATCCAATCTGGTTCGGATATCCAATATTCCAATCTATCTTATTTGAATATCTCTTTAGATATTTTAATATTTTTATTCGATTTTAATTCATATTTTTGATCGGTTCCGATTCAAGTTTTCCGATCCAGATAAAATGTCAGTGCCTCTGAACAAAGACGAGAATATTCAATTTCTGGCAGTCCTAAACAATTGAAGCACGTTATTAGTTAGTGGAGCCAACCTCAACCAATGGGGTTATCTTCGGTCCAAAATCGTCTTAACTACATCTCGTACTTATGGATCAAAAAAAAGGAAGAGCAACACTCTTTTTTTTTTAACAAGAGCAACACTCTTTTTGACCCAAAATGGGTATTAAAAAATGGTTCCTCTGAACATATCTCAAATATAAAAACCAATTCTAAGCATAAATAAGTAAAACCTTAGCCTACCATCTTAAGAAAATTCAAAGTTATTACACACGAACGGCATCTAAAATTTTATCGAAATCCTTAAAATTTGTATAGCTCAAATGGATCAAAATTCATATGTCGTTGTATCACTCAGGGGTTCTCCCTAACTCTCGATCCTTTTATGGATCCTCTTATATTGAAGTATTCAGTGCTAAAAAAAAAACAAAAATATTTATCATAACAGTGATGAAATCCAGGGGCGGATCTACAGTATTAGGTACGGGGGCACGTGTCCCCGACTACTTTATAAATTTACTTAGTTATTTATTTGCATATTAAACTTTGGTATAACAATTGGAAAATATGCCCCTGTTAAATCTAGTCCTTGCAGAGTTCGAAGCTCCATCTTTGTATATTTTTCTTTTGGCTGTATAATTAATGTGTGGTCTGACACGTTAGCAGCATTTGTCTACATTTTGTTTTATTGCTAATACTAATCTTTTTGTATTGTTAGCATATCTTTTCTTTATTTGTTTTTCATAGTTTCTATTACATTTTCATGTTTAGATTTCAATTTTTGTGAAACACATTTCAAGGTTTTAATAGTAGACATTCACAATTGTTAGTAAATGAACAAATCTAGTCAATATATAAATAATAAATAATTCATCATTTCAATTTAATTCTTAGAGTTTAGTTCTCTGAGGTATAATGACCAATAATATGTATGACATTGACATAATGTTATATATATATACAATAAAATTTGAAGACCCTCTTTTCTGTATATTTTTAAATTAATTGTAACGTGTTGTAACTAATAACATATTTTAAAAATATATAACTTTAAAAATTAAAACGAATTGAATATAAATAGTGCTATTGTTGTTTTCACAGTTTAAAGTTGTTTATCTTTTATTATTAACAGTTTAAAATATTTAATATTTAATATTTATTTATTAATCTAATATTAATATTAATTATATGCCCCCGTCAAATAATTAGTCTGCGTCCGCCACTGATGAAATCTGATCCGGAGCTGTTATCCGGCAGCTTGGCTGTGTCGTCTTACGGAGTCTAGTTTGCTAGGTCTATGGCTGTACCGTCTTTTCTTCAATTTCACTTGTTGCAAAGTTTGTTGCTTATCCCCATTTCTGAGAATATGGAATAAAATTCAAATTAAAAAAAAAATATATATATATATATATATATCATAACCTATCCACATACCGTACTTTCATGAAATTTTGTGAAAAACTGTTCACCACAACTTTTCGTTTTGTACACTGATTTACAGAAATTAAAAAAAACTACAAAGATCAAAAATATTCACATATGGATATGTTATGATTTATATATTATCATCTCCACCGGATCTAACAAGATCCCCAACAGCTCAGAAACATAACCGTCCTTAAAGATTCCTCTGCCTGCCTCAGCTTCTCGCTCGCCGCCGCACCAAATCTGCTCGATTCTAGATCGCCTCTGAGTCTCCGCACAGAAGACGACGACGGTGATGCGACGGAACTATGCGGCGAAGCAGAACTAACTGAGGTCGATCCTTTGACGGCCGATCGGAGAGTCGTCGTATCGCCGCCGCTAGTACACTTGTCGTTCATCAAATCACAGGAAAACTGACTAATGAATCTGTTCATCTGCAGCAGATACACTTTGACTTTTCAAATTCTGAAGAGAGGAGTTCTCTTTTCGATTGAGAGATTATCGCTTTATATAGAAGGAAAAGTGAGAGAGCCTGAAGATTTGGGAGAAACAACCGGATGAGGCGGTAAAACCGGAGACTCGACGATTCGTTGGGAGCGCTATTGGATAAGTGACTGCCACGTGGCTGTAAAGGAAAGTTCCCGACATGTTTGTGAGGATATGATCGATGAGTAAATGGATATTTTAATTTCTTTCTCTTTAAAGCGTTTTCATTCAAAAAATAAATTAAATATCTGCGTCGCTTTCCGCTGGATAATTATGCATGACGCTGGTGTAATCTCTTTTAACACGGGCGCGGGATGTATATTTTTCATACAATTTATAGTTTATAGATACTAAATAGTATAGATATAAAATACATTTTTCATATTACATATTTGTTTTATATCACATGTCCGTGCACATTTTTTTTGGTTTTAGATATTTTATTTTCTGGATAATTACATATATATTTCAAAACACAACAATTAAATGGTTTCATTTGTGATACATTAGTTTATTATTCAGATTTTTTTGTTGTATTGTGCTATATATTTTTCTTATTTGACGTCTGCTGCATTAGTTAGATAGTAATATTTTTAAAAAACATCTAACCATGTATTAATATACAGTGTGAAAATAATTATTTTTTAAAAAGGCTGTATTAATATAAAATTGAATATATGTATTTCATATTATATATATATATATAAATTTATTTTTATACCACATAAATTGAAAAATCAAATATAAATTTTACAGAAAGTAAAGTATACATAAATTTTTTTATCTGAATTTAATTTGATAAAAATATACACCCACCTAAATCTACATCTTATCTATTAATTTTATATTTATTAACATTGGGGTATATCACTTGATTTTATCATGCATTATCCAATAACTACATTAACATTATGGCGCAAATAAAAAAGTTGTAAATGAAGTCTATTTTATAACTGTTTATTCCAGGAAAAGAAACAAAAACGTGTATCCAAAATCCACTGACGGTCGGACGGTCGGCTTACCTCTCTCTTATCTCTGCTTTGATGTTCATCTGTAGAAAAGGGATGAAGAGTCAAATCCACTGAAATCTACAATTTTATGTTTATCCACTTCATTCACTCAACTATTTGCTAAGTCGATCGATCTTTTTACATGATACACTTACCAATGACACATCTTCTTTTATTTCTTGGTGTTTGTGGTGAAAGCATGCTTCCATGAATGTAAACATTTCGCTTGAACTCTCCAATTGTTCTTGAAAGGACGAAGTTTTGTGAGAGGAATAAGAGCCATGACCATAGACATTGTTAGGATCTCAATTTTTTATATGTGTTTGACGAAAATAGAAGAGATATACAGTGAAACCTCTATAAATTAATAATATTGGGACTACACCAAAACTATAATTTTTTTATTAATTTATATATATATTAATTTATCGATATACTAATTGAACCAAAAACTCAATTTGAGACTATAAAATTATATTATTTTATAGAGATTTTTAGTGTATATTACTTTATAGAGTATTAATTTAAAGAAGTTATACTGTATATACTGCCGATTGGAAAATTAGGTTAAATTAGAAAAACTAAGAACTGATTTGGTTAGTTTTGATAAACTCGCACAATCTAACCAAAGTTTTTAAAAATTTTAATATATATTCCTTTTTATATTTTATCTTATTTAAAACAGAATATACCTTATTAAATAAGGAAAACGTGTTTTGCAAGTTGGATATCATTCATTGGCATGCTTCCATGAATGTAAACATTTCGCTTGAACTCTCCAATTGTTCTTGAAAGGATGAAGTTTTGTGAGAGGAGTAAAAGCCGTGACCATAGACATTGTTAGGATCTCATTTTTTTATATGTGTTTGACGAAAATAGAAGAGATATATATACTGTCGATTGAAAAATTAGGTTAAATTAGAAAAACCACGAAATGATTTGGTTAGTATATACTTGCAAAATCTAACCAAAGTTTTTAAAATTTGTAATATATATTTCTTTTATATTTTACCTTATTTAAAACAAAATATACCTTATTAAATAAGGAAAACGTGTTTTACAAGTCGGATATTATTCATTGATTTGTGGGACTGCATAAAATTAGCAAAAAAAAAATCATAATGACATAATGTTGTTCTGATATTTTTTAAAAGGAGACTGCGTATTATTAGGAAATGAAATCGTAACGTTGTTTTGATTTTTATAAAAGGAATATTTAGTTATGATATTCAAGCACACTAAACTGTCATTGCGTAGAATTAGAAATGATTTTTTGAATGATGTTGCGTTTTAGGAAATAAGTATGATTATGTTAGATTTTGTACTCATATTAAATATAATGATATCCAAAATTGGGTAAACAGTTAAATTCATAATCCATAAAATCAGCAACCGAATGTTGCTCTTTAAAAAATCGGCAACAGTTACTAAAAGGCCAAACAAATTTGAACATTTATTTCTAACCAGACAGCCAAAATTATGGGCTTAGTTACGGACTGGTTCACATCAATTTAATTAAAGGGCTATTAGTGAATGCATTTAAAACGACGTAGTTTAATTAGAGTGGCATCATAAGGTAATTTTTGAGGAAAACTCAGGGTCAAGTACGAAATGTACTTCTGTTTTAATAGATTACTAGATATTGACCCGCCTTTAAAAGGGCGGGTATATTTTTTGTTTAATTTTTTAAAATATTTTTTAAAATTTTTAATTTCTATGTTTTTTGTTTTTTTTTTAATTAATATTAATTTAATTTAATTTAATTTAATTGTTGGTAACTATAGTAAGTATGTCAAGTTGCATAACTATACACTTGTGCTTTATGCATTTCGGAAATTATTTTTTAATTTTATTCCTTAAATTTGTGACATATTATATTTTTTCGTAGTTACCTAACATAATTAGTCAAGAATAATCGTACAAAAAAAATCGATTTGGAATCGACCTAAAAATTAAAGTCTCATGTTTTATTAGACATGGCATATATACTCGAAAGATTCTTAAAATGTTATATCCGAAAACTAATATCAAACCCAACCCACACCAAAAATCATGAATTTAATATATTCAGATAAATATATTTACGTAAATGGTTACTATAGTCTTCACTAATTTTTAGTAAATTCACATTTAATAAATGATTTTTAACAGAATAACCTATTTACAATCTGTTAAAATAAATGAGTTTAAACGAATATTTATTTCTATTAAAAGTTTATTTAAAGCCTGTTAAAACCTATTTTAACATCATTTTAATCTAAGATTATATAGGTTTAAACCCGTTAAAACCTATTCTGTAAAACATTCAGAATTTGAATAAATTAATGTCTCGATGAATAAATCATAACTTCTTGGGTTGAGATGTAAATTATGTTATTGTGGTGTAAAAATGATTTTTTTTAAATATATCAAAGTTAATTTTAATCTAAGATTATATAGGTTAACAATTCACATTTGATATAAATCCAAAAAAGAAGGATATTTGTTATTATATATATATATATATATATGTATATATAACTGTCAGTAATATACAATTCACGTTTGATATAAACAAAAAAAAAAGAATATTTGTTAATATATATATATAACTGTCAGACTGTCAGTGATATATTTTTTCAAAAAACAAAATTGTCGGTGATATATATGTGGGTACCGAGAACTTTGGGATGGAAGTTACAAATTATGTGTTGTATAATTTGTTTATTTTGCTTTATTTAAAATGCAGTTATAAAATATTTAATTTATTTTTAAGTAGGTTATATGGAGAAAATAATAATTGGATTAAACCTTTATTAATAGGTCATGTTCATAATTTAATAGAATAGATTTTAAAAACATTAAAATATTTATATATTTTTGAACATATTACATTAACTGATGTTAGGTCAAATATTAAACGTTTATATTAGGGATTATAAAGGGTGTTACATTATGCATAATATATAAGATGGTTATATTTGAGGTAATATAAATAGGCATAACCACATTTGGAAACAACAAAAATGGTATAATTATTCACATCTTACACGTCGGTTAATCAATTTAGTTGAGAGAAGTGGGCCCACCATTTTCGTTTGATTCTTATGAGTTATATAGGGAGTTACGGTAAGTTGTTTTAAATAAAAATGAATATTATTGATGCAGTTATAAAATAATCAGTTTCTTAAAATTAGTTGAACTCTACTTTTATTAACTGGTCATACTGCTGTTTTAATAGAATAGATATTTTCAATAGAGCAATATAAAGAGCTGCGGTAACTGTTGCTGGAGTATTAAAAAGAGAGTGGCAATTGTTCCTAGTTCAGTTTGAAACGTGGTAATTTTGGATTAGTATAAAGATTATCTCCTTTGAGATTCAACTCAGTGGCGGATCTAGAAAATAGAAACAGTGGGTGAAAAATTTAACATATAATTAATTTAAACAAAAATTAATATTTTATTAAATTTGCAGTAAAAAATCCAGCTAATATGATAAAGAAAATAACTTTTACAAAACAACTCTACGCTCATTCATCTTTTGAAATCTTTCTATCACTCTCTCATTTGAAACTGAGTCAAACAACTCTTTTTCAATAAAGCAAACCATACAATCACTTAGAAATTGATCTCCAATTCGATTACGTGCAGCTGTCTTCATTAGTTTCATTGCTGAAAAACATCTTTCGACACTTGCGGTGGTAACCGGTAAAGTTAAAACTAACTTTAGAAGTCTGTAAGCCAAAGGATGTGCAATATGTTTCTGAGTTTTCACCATCAAACATGAAAGATCTCCAAGATTCTCTACATTCTTAAACCTCTCATCTCTGCGTATATTATCGATCTAGATTTCAAGTTGATGCTCTAAAGATAAAAGCTCACCATAGCTAAAATCATCTGGATAGAACTTAGCTAATCTCACCAACTTTTCCTTGTCAAACCCATGGAATGAATCAATCGGAATTTGCAAATCCAGAACTGTGCAAAAGCAGTTGACCTTATAATGATGCAGATTGGTTATGCTGGTTCTCTTTCTTGGCCTCCTAGGATCAATAAAATCTTCTTCCATGATAAGAATTTCAGCATCGTGTTTCTTACAAAAAGAAGCAACCTTAGCCATAAGCAATTCCCAACCATCATCTCTAAGCTTCTGCAGTTCTCGCTTAGTGGATTCTACCAGTGACATAGCATTCAAAATATCTTGATCTTTCTGTTGCAAAGCCAATGACAAATTTGCAGTGAACCCCAAAATTAACAACATTAGATGCAAATAGAGCACACAATCAAATGTGTGAAAATATCTGAGAAGACCATATGCTTGATGTTTCTTTACGTCTTCTATGCCTTCATCCTGGATATACTCAAGAACTTTAATGATAGTAAAAACAATTCTTCCAGCCTCAACAATGTTTTGTGATGAGAACCCCAATGAGTATTTGCAGATCTTGATAAAGAACGTTCCTAATTTTGTCATGTCCCAGTCTTAACATCACCGCTGCTGTTTCTTTTTTCTAAATCTTCACGTTGAATTTCTCGAAACATATCCTGTCTCTTACAAGAAGCCCCAACAACATTCAACAATGTAGAAATCTTATTAAAAAAATCAGTAATATCAAAATGTATTTTTGCAACTGCCACCACAACTAGCTGAAGCTGATGAGCAAAACAATGAACATAATATGCTGAACTAGTTTCTCTCGCAACCAATGATCTCAATCCATTGAACTCACCTCTCATATTACTAGCTCCATCATAACCTTGCCCTCTCACATTTTTAATGCTCATCCCATATCTAGCAAACAAATCATCTATAGCAGACTTTAGAGCTAGTGAAGATGTTTCTTTTACATGAACAACTCCAATAAATCTTTCTTTGATTGCTCCTCTTTTATCAACAAACCGTAAAACAACACCCATCTGCTCTTTATGAGAAACATCAGCAGACTCATCAACCAGCAAACCAAACACACCATGGCCAATTTCTTCTAAAATAGCTTGTCGTACTTCTTCTGCAAAGGAATGGACAATATCTTTTTAATTCACTGGAGAAATCATATGGTTATTTCCTGGAGCATTATTCAAAATAACCTTACGTATATCATCATTTTGTTCTCCTGTGTATTTCACAAGCTCCAAGAAATTATCTTTATTCACAGCCTCTTCTTTCTCAGTATGGCCACGAAAAGGTAATCTTTGTCGTAACAAGAATCTGGAAGCATTAATCGAAGCATTTAAGCGAATACGATACTCACTTTTCACCTTATCATCTTGCTTAAACAGAGCATGTACTATAGATTGGTTTTGATTCATCAAATCCTCACACATCTGAGCAGCAATAATATGAGTATTGTTGGGTGGTTTACCCATATGAGTAAGCAATCTATCTGGCTTATTCCAACTACTAAACCCTTCTTTCACAAATGCATCACTACCACCTTGTTTTCGTACCTCATCTTTAAATAAGTAGCAATATAAACAAAATACACTTTCTTTTGATGTGCTATACTCGAGCTAACTACCATATTGATCAAACCAGGCTGGATTGAATCGCCTTGTCGAACCAGATATCAATATTTGTTTAAATTTATGACCATAAGGTTGGCATGGACCTTTAGTTAGATATCTACGTCTAACCTCGTCTCGTTGTTTTGCTGGATAATTCATTATGTCTTTCTTTTCACCGGGGTCAGATGGTAAATCATCGATATTGCTATCATGTACTGGAGGAGATTTTCTTTTGTCTTTCCTTTCACCAGATTTAGATGGCAAATCGTTGATATTGGCTTCAGGTACAGGAGGTACTTTTTGAAATATTTTTCCATTAATTTTTTCTGGAAAACAAAAAAAAAACGGTTAAACAATTTAGTCGTACGGTATGAATTTTAAAACTACACTTTGACAATTAAAAAGAGGACATGGCCAAAACTTTATAATACTTTATCATCATCGCATCACTAGAAGAGTTTAGTTTCTGTAAACTATAATAGGTTACTTTAGTTTTAAACTTATACAATTAAAATAAACTATAACTATGAAACATTAATAAAAAACAATTTAACAAAGGCAAAAGGTTACCTCTTTCTAGAAGACGACGAAGAACACAGACGAGAAGGAAAATTTTGATTAGGGTTTTTTTTTTAATTTGTATATTAGTTAACTAACTTTATAATTATGTCAATTTTCTAAAATAAATAAATTATTTCTGAAATGGGCTTTGGGCAATATAATTGAGTGGGCTGTGGGTGCAAAAAAAAATTTTTTAATGGTGGCAAACTTTTTTTAATAAAAGAACTCTTAATAATTTTTTTTTGGTGGTGGCAGCTGCCACTTCCCTAGTCCACGTGGATCCGCTCCTGATTCAACTATTCCAAAAACAAGTATGAAGCTTTTATATGAAAAATCTTTGGTCTTCCACAAACAAAATAGATTTGTGTTAGTTTACTTTGAATCCCTACTGGTGTATCATTTTTCTATATTTGTTTTGGTAGTTCTCATTGTTTAGAATTATCTATCTAGAAGGCTTAATAAGACAGGAAAAAAAAAACTATGCATGACGCTGACCCAAAAAATGTCAATAATAATACGATGTTTTAGTTTGACGATAGACATATTGTGATGTTTTATTTTTGGTCGAATATGTGATGTTTATTTATCATTTCCAAATAACGAATTTTTGTTTTACATCGTTTTGACAGTTGGGAACTGACCAATTGTTTATATTTAAAATTTCGGGTTTAATTGTTTACAGTTTATAAACTTAAACGAATGTTTTAAAATTGTTTTTACATTCTTAATTATCTATTAAAAAAACTTAAGATGCTTTCCCACTTTGGATGTTTGCTGAAGTGGCAAACTTGTCTGCCAAGTATGTAGTTGTTTTTTTCCTCTTTAAATATTATTATAGACTATTAGCTACTTGAATCTGAGATTGGCTCCTAAGCATCGTCGTTCACTTATGTGGAACACTAATCTAAATATTAAGGATCATCTTCAGAGTTCTCATCTAATCAAAAGAAACGATTAATTATGTTTGGTTCTTGTCAGGGGCAAAGTCAGGCGGAAGAGTATGGGTGCACGTGCGCTCATTGTTAATTTAATTTAAACGTTTACACTAGATCGGATATATTTTTTGTTTTAATTATTTTTTAAAATTTTAATTTTAATTTTATGTTTTTTAACAGGGAAAATTTTATTTTTACACTTTGTTTGATACCATAATTTAACTTTGCCATCAATCTAGAGACATTTTCATAAATACCTAAACCATTAATGGCCAAATGACTAAACTAACATTTTTAATCTATCTCTGATTTTCTCAATCTTAAAATCTCGTTGTCGTCTTCTTCGTCAAGCTTCGGTGCCATCTTCATCGAGCCTCGCCGTCGCCGTATTCAAGAGGCGATTAAACGAGTCATATATATAGGTAGCTGCACATCTCAGAAATGAGCGCATCCCTCCGGTGTTCAATCGGCGACGTTGCTGCTCCTTCCTCCTGAACATTGTTCTTTCTCCTCTTATCTCTCAGCTCCGGTGAATCCTCCCTCCAGCTCCCGCCGATGACGCGTCTTCAGCAAATCCCGATGGTGTCATTCCTGCTTTCTTCCTCTGCACCGACGACTCAGATAACTCAGCTCAACCATGGCGTTCACCTAAGTTTGAAGAATCCCTCAGTTGCACATGGTATTGCTCTTGGGTTGATGTCTCCAGACCCTCCCAAACCACCAGATCCGCCGGATTTGGGATCTGTCATTGTGGAAGCAAATCTTGTGACAGTCTCCTTTGAGTATGATCTTTCATCTTCTATGTATGGCCTTGATTTGCTTTAGGTTACGATGGGGATGGACTTGAGGGTTGTTCCGGCAGAGGAGTGGTGGGAAGAATGAGGGAGAGATTCTAGCCTCGACGGTGAACATGACCTAGGCCTTATGGTTACGAATTTTCTCGAAACGGGAGGTGGTGGAAGCGGTGGTGGTGGTGGTGATTCGTGGTGTAGCAGCGATAGCGATTCTGAATTTCCGGATCCTTCTTACCTTTCCGATAAGATTCGGGTACCTTAGGTCGATTTTGTTGATTTTATTGGTGTTAGTATACGAATTGGGATCGTTTAGTTGATGAGGTTCCTTATGATCATGTTGAAGGGTAGAGAATAGCGATGGAAATGGTAGAGTGGATAATATTTTGTAGTGCTTGGACATATGGTTTAGTATGATGCCTTTGCTATAGATTGTTGGTTCTTGATTATTGAAGGAAACATCCAAGTATATGCCTTATGCTGCTGCTGATAATGTTCTCCTTGCCATTTCAGAATAAAAGTACAGCAAATAACATCATTGATTTTGTTTGAATGGTATCAGTACATAGTTGCTAATCACATTCCAATGGATAGCACTTGCCTAGAGAATTGTTGCCAGTGTGCTCTCTTCTGCTGCTTATAATGTTCTTGCAGCTCCACACCCCTTTGTGGCTGAGGATTTCTTCACAATTTCAAGGCTCATCAAAATGGTGTATGATCACCTTTGTAGCCAAGTTTCTTGCTGCTCTTCATGCCTTTATTACCGCAGCATGTTCGGGTAGCAGTTCACCGATTGTCTCCTCTGATTCCCGTGGCTTCATCTCACCAATTAGCACTTACGATGTTTCAATTTTAAGTTGCTTAAGTGTTTTGTTTGTCTTTATCTGTGTGTATGTTATCTGCTTAGCCTTTGATGCAGCAGTTTCCTTCGTCATTTTGGTTGTGTTATTTTGTTTGCTAAACAATATCTCCATTGATTGAGCTTGATTTTTATTTTTAAAATTTGGTTTGATCAAAAAGAGAACCAGTATATCTGGAAAGCTTTCTAAATTTCTTATTAAAGTATAATTCATTTATAAGAGTTTATTAAAACAGTCTATAAGGATATGTATAAAAAACTTGAACTTAGTTTTCTACAAGGCTTTATAAGGATTATATAAATAATTTATAAATGTTTATAAATCATTTATGAAGATTTATAAATCCTTATAAATACTTATAAAATATTTATAAGGGTTTATAAATCATTTCTAAGAATATATATATATATATATATATATATAAACTATTTTTTTTTTGACAGCGAGATATTCACAGACTCATATTGACTCTGTAAACCAAATCGGCAACTCCGCATCCATATGAACGACGAAAGAGGGTTGTTTCCTAGCACTACGTGCCAAGCTATCTGCTCTTTGGTTCTCCGTTCGGGGAACATGGATGATGTCTGAGTTGAGGAAGCTTCTTCGTAAAAGCTTGATGTCTTCCAGGTAAGTTTCAAATGCTGGCCATTCTTCTGGTTCCGAAACCATCTTCACCAATTGAGAACAATCCGTTGCAAACGTAACCTGAAACTGTCTTAGATTCTTCATACATTCCATTGCCCAAATCAACGCCTCCACCTTCGAGTGAAGAGGTGATAGACATGACCTTACATTCCTTGCTCCTAATAAACCATCATAACCTGGTAAGGTACTATACCATCCTTGTCCCGAAAATAGTTCATTTTTTTTCCACGAACCATCTATAAAACACCATCGTCCTGTAGTTTCTAATGTAGGTCGGGTCTGTACTTGCGTCTCCCTTCTTTGATCAGTGATAACATGTGCTTCAGCCCAAAGTGTCGATTCCAGTTCCGCTAATCTAAGTGTTTCCCTTGGATCAATATCCAGATTACTAAACACTTTATTGTTCCGACCTTTCCATATATACCATAATATCCATGCAAATTGGTGATTATCCATCTGTGGAGTAACTCGCCAAAAGAGATGATCCATGTTACCAAAAAAGGAACAAGTAGGGAAAAAATTCGGATTCGATGGTATTTTAGATAGTGCCCACACCTGACGTGCTGGAGGACATTCAAAAAACACATGATCAATTGATTCCTCCGGGTCTCCGCATCGAGCGCAACAAATATCCCCTTGTATTCCTCTCCCCCGCAGATTCTTCATTACCGCTATACAACCTGAAACGAGTTGCCATAAAAAGTGCTTTAACTTCGGCGGGCACCTCACTTCCCAGCAGAAAGCTTTTAACGGATCCACTGTGGGTCCATAAAAATCTGATGGTTTTTCCTTATCAGGATAGACCCGTTCCACCTGATACCCTGATTTGACCGAATATTTCCCATTATTAGTGAAATGCCATCCATTCCTATCATCCATCTGATGTCTACTTAATGGAATACTTTCAATAATTTGTGCATCATGATGATCCACCAAAACCCTGATTGCCTCAAGATTCCAAGTTCGGGATTCCAAATTAATGAGGGAATCCACTGTGAGATCCGGGTAACTGTTGTGAAGATTTTTGTTTGCTGGTCTCGGGCGAGTGGCTGGGATCCAAGGATCATTCCATACTGAAATAGATGAACATGTTCCCACCCTTTTAATTAGTCCTTTACAAACCAGAGATCTAGCAGAGATCATACTTCTCCAGCCATATGACGGGGAGTAAGATCGGATCGGTTCAAGGGGTGAAGCATTCCTATAGTACCGTCCTTTAAAGACTTTAGAGAAAAGAGTGTTTGGTTTCTCAAGCAGCCTCCACAGTTGTTTTCCAAGCATCGCCGTGTTAAAATCCATAAGATCCTTAAAACCTAATCCACCATTGTCTTTAGGGATGCATAACTTATCCCATGATTTCCAATGCATGCCTTTTGTGCTCCCTCCTGGACTCCACCAGAATTGAGCTACTACACTCGTTAATTTTTTAACTGTAGCTTTTGGTAAACGATAAACAGACATGACATGATTTGGCAGAGCCGTAACCACCGACTTAATAATCACCTCTTTCTCACCTTTAGTAAAATATCTAAAAATCCATCCATTTACCCTATTATTCAAATGTTCTTGAACAAATCCGAACACTTGGACTTTAGATCCCCCAGGGCTTTCGGGTAACCCTAGATAAGATCTCATTCCTCCTAAATTCTGAATACCCAGAATATCTCTCAACTCTTGTCGACTGGACTCTTCAATCTTGTGTCCAAATTGAATTGAGGATTTCTGAAAATTAATTTGTTGCCCGGAAACAGCCTCGTACTCTTTTAAAATCCTGAGAATAGTTTGACATTCTTCTCTGTTTGCCTTATAAAAGAAAATGCTATCGTCGGCAAATAACAAATGAGATATTGCCGGACAAGCTCTCGCTACCTTCATACCGGTTAATTGTTTTATCCTCTCCGCCTTCTTGATATTCACGATTAAAGCCTCAGTACACATAATAAATAAATACGGAGACAAAGGATCCCCTTGACGTAGACCTCGCTGGGGAATTATAAGGCCTCGCGGCTGGCCGTTGAGGAGGACCCTATATTAAACCGAAGAGATACATTCCACCATTAGAGTGATCCAGCGAGGATCAAACCCCATTTTGTTAAGAAGGGCCTCAATAAAATGCCACTCTATCCTATCATACGCCTTGCTCATATCCGTTTTAATGGCCATAAATTTATTTTGACATGACTTATTTGTTCTTAGACCATGAAACATTTCCTGCGCTATAAGAATATTATCCGATATTAACCTTCCTGCCACAAAAGCCGATTGCGTCTCCGAAATTAATCGGGGGAGGCAAATTTTCAGTCAGTGACACATAACTTTTGATATAATCTTGTAACCTACATTGCATAGACTTATCGGCCGTAGTTCCATCATCCTTGTAGGTCTCTCTACTTTTGGAATCATGCAAATATTAGTAATATTTAACTGTGGGTCAAAGTTGCCTGTAACCAAGAAATTATTCACCATCTCAACCAAGTCCTTCTTAACAATATGCCAGGAGTGCTGAAAAAACAGGGCTCTCATTCCATCCGGGCCTGGCGCTTTCTCTGGATGCATCATGAATAAAGCCTGACGAACCTCTTCCTCTGTTGCTGTTCTCAATAGTATCTGATTCATTTGGGGGGAAATAGACGGCACTATCTCATCCAGAAAATTATCAAAGTCCGTTGGATTTGTAGTACTAAAAAGATCATCAAAATAATCCACCGCCACCTTCTCAATCCCATTTTCCTCCGTAATCCAATTACCTTGATCATCATGGAGTCCCACTATTTTATTACGGACCCTACGCTGCTTTATAAACTATTTATAAAGGTTTAAAAATCAGTTATAAGAATATATAAAAATATTTATAAGGTTTTATAAAATATTTATAAGGATTTGTAGAAAACTTTTGTCTAAATTATTAACACGTTTTTAAGGGGTTATAATTCATTTATGTGAATATATTAAAACTTTTTATAAGGGTCTATAAATCATTTATAAGAATATTAAAAATTGTTGAAAGAAAAAAAAGAATATTTAAAATTATTAATAAGCGTTTATAAAATCAGTTACAATGATTTGAAGAATTTCAAAAGGTAATTCATATATGAAGGGTCTTAAAACATTTTATAAAGGCTTATAAATAATTTATAAATCATTTATAATTATTTTAAACTTTATTCATAAATATTACAACATATTTTGTTTTTAGTAGTTATCTAACATAATTACTTAAGAATATTTGTATTAAAAAAAACGATTTGAAATCGACCGAAAATCAAAATCTCATACTTTATTAGACATGACTTATATATTTGAACAGTTATTAAAATGTTATATCAAAAAACAAATATCAAATCTTACCCGCACCGTTAGCCGAACAAATTTTTTGAAAAATGTTTGAAAATTTTATTTTTTTTATATTCTGGTATATATATATATATATGGGTTAATATGGTCTTCACTAACTTTAAGTAAAATCACATTTAATAAATATTTTTAATCGAATAACCTATTTAAAACCCGTTATACTAAATGAGTTTATATGAATATTTATTTCTATTAAACTTCACTTAAACCCTATTAACCATATTTTTAACATCAAGTGTTTTGTTAATTGATAAACTTAATGTCTGTGTAAAATATTTAAAATTTAAAAACAAATAATGTCTAGTTGAATAAATCCTAATTTTTTTGCTGAAATGTAAGCTATGTTGTTGTAGTGTAATAATTATTTTTGAAAAAATATATCAGATTTTATTATAATTATGAGGAATAATTATGAGGAATAATTATCATATCATTATAGAAAGATATGTCAATAATGTAACTGTATACATAATTATGTAAAATAATGTGTTATATTAATCAAATAAAAGGTTAAAATCCTAAAAATAATTTTTATTTAAACACCCAATAACAAAAAAATACAAAAATATATGGTAACAAAAATGTATTTTTAATGTTGAGCATTAGTTTTAACCTTTATAAGGGTTTATGTTTTTATGGTACATGACCAATTGTATAAGGGTTTTTTCGTATTACACATTTGTTGCCATATGTAAGGGTTTATTTAAACACCCAATAATAAAAAAATACAAAAATATATTTTTATAAATTTTTGTTGCCATATACGTAGTTCTTTAAAATATGACTTAAAGTGGTTATCCTTTAAAATAAGACTTTAAAATATATTCATTTAGATGCAGTTATATATATAAAAATTATTATTTTTAGTTGGACATAACTTTTTATCAATTGGTTATGTTGCTATTTTAATAGAATAGATAGTAATCGAGTATAGTTGCAATTTTATTTAATAATCAATATTATCAGTCTTCTTCTATTAAAATTGCAATCAGACCAAATGTAACAAATCAGTTGATTTTAAAAACAAAATAGAGGCCCATGGCCCAATTTTAAAATCATAAAACCGACAAAAACTCCTTCTTTGTGTTGTCTTTTTGCGTTGGAAGAAAATGTAATTGCTTATTATACAAGAGAATGTGCTATTGATTTAATTGAAGTAGATACATTTATTTAAAAAAATCAGTTGGACATAACATTTATCAACTGGTCATATTCTTAATTTTATTCATAAATTTAAAATTATCCATAAATTTAAAATTATCCGAATGATTCTATATTTTATTCAAACAGTCCGATATTTAAAGTTGGTATAGTTATTTATTTATTTGTAAACATAGTTATCGATACTATGAATATAAATGCTATCAATTGTTATTGATAATAAAGAATGGTATCACGCATGGGGAAATCAAAGTATCTAATAGATGAATTGCATGCTGTCAATGATTGTAGTCTAATATTAATTCTTTGTTTAGATATATAGTTAATGTATACGTAATTTTTTTTATACTCAAAATATAAAGCAATCCGAAATTATAGGAAGTAAAAGGGAGAGGAAGTTATAAATTACCAAGTCACGTTATAGATATATATGTTAAATAGTGACAGTTAATTAGTTTTTTAAAAAGTGGGTTGTAAATAAGTGGACCAAACATTATGAATAGGTTCTTTTTTTCTACAGATAGCCAAATCCTTGATTTGGCCAGGAAAGACTGCACTGAATTGAACATGATCTTGTTTTATTAGAATATACTATATTCTGATCCGTCTTTAAAAGGATAGGTATATTTTTTGTTTTAACTATATTTTTTGTTTTAATAATTTTTTTAGAAATTTAATTTTCATATTTGTGTTTTTTAATATAATCATATTTGCGTTTTACTTTGTAATCATATTTATATATAAATCTTAATCAAAATCTATTTTATAAAATAATAGAAATTTAAAATTTGATTCGGCATACGTTCGGTTCTTTGTAATCATATGTCTGTATACCCGTTCTTTTTTTGTAATCATATTTGTTTGCTCTAAATCTTGATCCGCGGGTATAATATTGGTTTGTAATTTTTTTTGTTTTTTATGTTTCTATAAATATGTAATATTTTCCTGTAATTTTTTCTTATATGTTAAAAAAAATTAATTTATATACAATTATATAACGTAGGGTATCATAACGTAGTGGGTAGTGTGTATTTATAGAAAAACGTAGGGTTATATCTATATTTAATAAAAAAAAATTTATTTATAAAGGGTTTTGTTTAGAATTCATTCCATTTAAATCATAAATACGTTAGGAACTACAGTGAAGCCTCTATAAATTAATAATGTTAGGACTACACCAAAACTATAAATTTTTATTAATATAGAGATATTAATTTATAGATATATTAATTGAACCAAAAACTCAATTTGTTACCGAAATCAACCAATGTTCGTTGGATAAAGTTATATTGTAAGTCTATGGTCTTATCATATTTTCGACATTTATTGAGATGTGTGCACATTATTATACAACTGGAGTTACATGTGAATAGGCATGGTCTAGACCGATGACTAATTAAACCAGAAATTATTTGTATGCAAAGAAACATCAATATAATGTGAACTATCTTACGTGTACTAACCAGATTAATGTAATTATGTATGATTTAATTAGTCACCAGTTTAATGTAGTTACATGTATGATTTAATTTGTCGTGGTCCAACTGTCCAAATAATAAATTACGGTAAAAAAGACATAACTGCATTTGATATTCTCCATTAGCATTAATATCAAACGGTTAAGATTAACTAAAAAGAAACGGTTATGCAAATTGGCGTTACATAGTATGTGTTTCCACTAAGCAAATTACCATTATGCCTTTAATGAGAGGTATAACTCCTTAAATAATGAAAACTAGAGTCGCGCCCACGCGGGTATTTGTTTTACGATATTGTTACTAACATTTTAAAACACAACTATTACTTAATGGTTGCATTAGTATTACTTTCATTTATAGGTATCTACCATATATTATATTACTGGATCATGTTGTGGTGTGTGTAGGAAAATATTTGATAGATAATTTTTTTTTTAAGTTTTATTGTATGATTTATATGTAATAATAAAATAATATGTCGTGTTAGGTTCAGTTTAAAATCAGTTAAATCCAAAGATCAGCTTGCAAATGTCTAATACATAAATGTTAACAAAAAAAAAACTATCAACAATTTAATAAGAAATGTGATTTTTTTTTTCAAACGTTAGTTTCTAACTAAAATGGGTCAAATCATATTACATTTTCTATGTTTTTATGGGCTAAGCTCACAAAATAGTAAACAGATTAGTCAGGGAAACTAAAGAAGTTATATAAAACCTAACTAAATATTTGCCTTATTCTAAAAAATGATAGACAAAATCAGTATGTGTTTCAGCTTCTCTCAAAAGTTTTGGGATATTTCTGTGCATACAAAAAAATCCATAGACAGAAGAAAAAAACCAAAAAGTTGTTTCGGGTCTATGAGCTGATGATCCGAATGTGTTAAGTCAACACTTCGTATTCATAAAGGTTAAATTCTTATAGTTATTTTTTAGATAAAGCTATTATGTTATGCATATCTCTGAAATCTTAGATTTTTCATAAGATTAGATTTATATACCAACTCGTTTATTTGCAGCTCGCAACTAAACATCTGATTTCTTCTGCAAGATCATGAATTTTCATACCTAAACATAAATCAAATATCTCAAATTAATATTTTTTTCGTATTCACAATTACAATGTATACTTATATTGTTATAAAATATGACCATAATCGAATTATATATAGCTAATTTACTTACAGTTTCATTAGCAAGAACACATTCAAGACATTCTCCGCCATAAGTTGTATTTTTGTTTCCACGTGTGAAGCAACTTCACAAATCACATGTACTCACCAACCTATCTTGAAGGGGTTTCACGTCCTTGAGAAGAATAAAATTTATGTTGATGGTCATGGTTTTTTCTTTGCGTGTTCTGGATGTGCAGAAAGTAAAGGGAATAGATATATATATATATATACAGTATAAGGACATGACGATTTATAATTATTGAGCAAAATAATTTTGTTTTTAACCGTTAGATTTTTTATTGTTTGTAGGGATTCTATATCTTGGAATATCTAATCTATAAAACTTAAACTGGGAAAGAAATTTAATAAAAAAATATAAAGAAAGAATGTTAAAATAGAGGGAATCACACAAGATATACGCAATATTTAGTATCGATAGTAAATTAGTTGCTATGGTTGAGAATATACCTTTTTATTTGCTCCTAAATATTTTGATATATTTAAGAGAATATAGAAAGAATTAAGGTAGTTAGGACTTAGGAGTGAATAACTTAATCTTATTATTTACAGAATTTTGTTGGTGAAGGGTTTAGGTATTGGGTTTCTATATTTTCGTTCTTATAGCAGTTTGTTAAAATATGATATTTGTTTTTATTCGCTTATCTGATTTTTAAAGTTTAGATTTGCAGAACTAATTTAGATGGATATCTGATTAGGATAGACGATACACAACTTATTATTAATTTAATTACTGTACAATTCCAAAATAATTGAACCAGTTTATAAAATTGTTGCAATTACAAAATCTAACTCTTAAGATTAATAAACTGGTTTATAAAATTGTTATCATTAAGAAATCTATAAGCATAGAATTGATAAAACTAATTACTCTTTTTGCCATATAATCTACATAAAATGCTAACAAACTATACAATGGTGCTCATGCTCAGAAAAGAAAAGCAGCTATAGAAAACAAATGTAAAATTATAGGCAGCATCAACTATGTTTTTGGATGAAGCAATAATACAGTCTGGGAATATTTTTGTTGCAATCTGGAAATCATATACAAAACTTGCAAGTTCGATATATACTATGAGCAGAAGCATATACCGATGTATTCAGAGTTAAGAGTATGGGTGTAATTTAAAAACTCATTGTTTTGATAAATGATGAATTAACTGACCACAACTCATAAATGATATGTTTGATCTCACCACGTTTTGCTTAAGTATATATATATACTAGTGGTTGGTCCGCGCTACGCGCGGAATATAGACTATTTATTATTTATTTATTTTTCTGTATTTGGTAGCGCGGAATATAGACTATTTATTATTTATTTATTTTTCTGTATTTGGTAACAAATGTTGTTTGCGGCGTGGGTTAGAGTTTGAAAGTATTGATTCTTAAAGAACAGTTGCCAATCACAGTGAAAATAGTGTATTGAATACACTGTTAGCAATATGATGTTTTTCGTATAGTTAACAAAGAGTGTGAGGACCTTAAATACATTTCGCACATAGTATGAGTCTATGCGTACTAAGAAGAGACATTTGGTAATGTTTATTACCGAAGTCACAAACTTGAAGTTTGAACACTTGCTAATATATGTTTTAAAAATGGGTGGTTTAAGCTCTTACGAAGATTAATTACCCTGCAAAGATTAGTGTAAAGTTCTTATTTTGAGTGGATGTATTACCCTCGACCCGTAAGAAGCGTTGGGTTCAACGTGTGTTAAGACTTAAGAGGTGTTATTGATTGGGTTGGTGAATTGTGTTCGAGGGTTCTTGTACTGGAAAATAAGGTTGTATATATTTGTACATTTTTCTTGTCAGTATGGTGTGAGTATTTGCTTGTTAGTCAAGATCTCCAAATCTTTAACTTCTAATACCATATTTGTGAGATTTTTTAAGCAGCTTAGTTGTATTCCATTTTAATAAGAGATGTTTAATCCGGATTTGGTTCTATTTTGGTATCTTGGTTTATAAAAAATAGTTATCCTATTAAAATTATATTTACTTTGGTTTGGTTTATATGCTGTCGATTTTTAGTTTATTCAGTATATACCAAAAACCATAAATATATTTTTTATATTTTTTTTGTGAATTAGATATTAGTTTTACTAAAACATGAAGACATTTTTAAACCTTTTAAGTATGATATTTTATGTTTTATGTTACTATAAAAATCATTAATAAACATATTAAATTGATTATACCATAATTTTAAAATATTTGATAAAGCCATAATTTAACATATTAATAATAACTTTCATAAATTAAAAAAAATATTGATAATACCATAATATATGTCAACAAAAAAAGTAAAAGCTACGTTTTATTTAATTTGATAAAAATGAAAAAAATAATTTTTACATAAAATAAAATATAAAATTACTAAAATCAACATTTTAAAAAGGAAGATCATAGCAATAAAATAAATTATGTATATATAATTAATTAAATTATATAATTTAGTAATGTAGTTATACTACTATATTTTAATTAATATGTTTATTTAGATTATTCGACTTGATCGGTTTATATACTAAACTATAGGGGTTCTTATATTATTCACTATACCATATCTAAACTACTTTTTCTTTTCAGTTTGGTTTTAATTGGTTCTGTTATACCAAATTAAACACCCCTAATTTTAATAGGTATCATGTTTAATAAGGTAGATGTCAAGAAACTCGTAAGTTAAACTTTTAAAAGCTAAGCATGCCATGTGTGGTAGAACAAGGTATTATAGTAACGTAAAAACTTGAATGCGAGCTTGGTTAATCAAGAGTCATGAAGAAGCATGCAACACGAACATGGCGGATGAGCAAACGAAACGGCTGAATTTCTCGATCTGCTTGTAATGAAAGCATTTGGTACGTATTTAACTGTTTCAAACCTGATCATTATATTTTCACAAATGTTCTGAGACACATTACATAAAACAGGTTTTCTAATTCATCCATGTATAAATGTAATGTGTATATGTTTATGCTGTTTCAAAGAACTTATCCAGAGAATTTATCTAGCATCGACAAAGAATCAAATAACTTCTGCTGACTCTTGTAGCATGTGTAGCATCAGGTCCTTTCTCAGATCTGTCAAGAGGAAGTACCTTCTCTTGGCTCATTCTCAGTCTAGTAGCTTCTCTCCTTGCAGCTTGACGCTTTGCGCACTCCCGGGCCTCCTCTTCTTATTTTTTCTATGTGCTTCCTCTCTACCTTAGCAGCCTCCCTCTTTAAACGCTTCACCTCTTCCTGTTTCTGTATCTCTCTCTTATTGATAGCAGTTTCTAAGTCCTTGTACGCAGTATTCTCCATCTCTTTCTCCTTCAAAGTTGTATGCTTCTTCTCCTTCTGTTTTTCAAACTCCGGCTCTGGTTCTCTTTTCTTCTCTACCTCAGGCTCCTTCCCAACCATCTCACCCTCCTGAGCCTCAGCTTTATCTGAACATTGAACAAAATATGAAGATCACATCAGCCTATGGTCTTTTTTCAAACGATCAAGACGTTGCTGCTTAAGATAGATTTTCTTTTGTTGTTCAGAAATAATTATTGTGATTTTGTTAAACTAATGTAAGTGATTCAAATCTCTGCCTTATAAAACACAATTGATATAAGGTTTCTATTAATTCATTAAGACTATACCTTCCCCGTCTCCAGATGAACAGCAGGACGATTGGTGATCCAAGAGATTTCTTCATCGTCAATCTCCATGACAGAGTGGTCATGACAGTGTTCGATGCGATCATGGATTTGCTTCCACCATTAAAAAAGAGGACCCAATAATTTACGTATACTTTCTGTGATTTACAATCAAGAAAACAAACCAAGAATGAGAAGAACAGAGGAAGAAGAGAGTATTTGAAAAATTCTATCGACTCTTCACAAAAATTCTATCGGCTTTTTTTTTTAATATTGATTCAGTGTCAAAGTCTTAAGTCCATCAACTGTAAGAGTAATAGCTATCTCAGAATTGTTGACAAATTGCAACTCAGATACACGTTATCAAGCATAACCTAAAGGACCCAAAAACGACTCAACACGCATATGCAAAAACATAAATCAAATGATCCAAATTTAAGAAGAGAACATACAGTACCAAGCTTCTTAGTGCTCTTCACAAAAAAATTTCAGATCATCAGAGTCACCCATGGAGAATCGAATCGGGCCACTGTTTAGAGTAATATAAATATCAGTGAGGAAAATACGAATCATGTTAGAAAAGTAAGTCACTAACCAGAGAGAGTTTCGACGGATCGGGATTTAGGATCGAGAGTCCCGACGATCTTAGTCAAGGCAGGGAAAAATACATCAAAAAAAGATTAGAGATGCATTACAAACAAAATTGATCCATGCAATATAGCAGCGATGAGAAGAAGGGAAACTAAACCATCGAGAGAGAAATTGATTATAATGATTGAGGGAGAGGAACTGATGAATTTCACGTCAAGAATCTGACAAATTTATATATAGATTGTCGATTCATAATGACGAAATTCACCGTTGTCGTAATCGGTAAGCAGACTACGCCTAGATTGCGATTAGGTTGATTGAACGCTTGGGGGTGGAGGATTAAGTTAGCCACATAAAAGCTGCACATATTAATGCAAGCTGAAAACGTTATGGTGAGCTAGACGGTGTGTTTAAGTTCTAGATAACTTACGGCTGCAACTCCAAGCAAATCGAAGGCGAGAAGAGGAAGTAATGTAATATTTGGCTGGGCTCGAAATTTTGCAAAAAGCTCATATGAAATTGAAAGCCAAGCATATCTACGTAAAAGCCCAGCAAATGTAAAGGTGTAATTTAATTTTATACTTCCCTTTTAATAGATTAGAAGTTATCAAATGTTTTTTTTTTAATTTTCTTTTATTTTTATTGTAAAAATACTTTTTCCTCCTCCCCCACAATAACTTAAAAACTTATTCTACTTCATATTAATTGTATTATAAACTTTATTTGATAAATTAATCATTGTTATTTTTCTTGTTATTTTGAAATCCATATATGTTTTAGTATTTGCATAAGTTTATATTTATAATGAAAAACTTAAAATATTATTTACTGTTTTTATGATTTTGATTATTAATTTTACTTTTTTAATACAAACATTTCTAACGGCCAAAATTTCTACAACCAACTAGGCATGAGACTTATTATATGGGATCCAGACTTATTACGCACATTAGCTCGCCGTCAAATCCTAAAGAGAAAAACTTTTCCTTTTGCTCAGCTGATGCTCCGGCGGTCGGTGCTTCTCACCGCCGCTGGGAGCGGTCCCGTATCATCATAGGCTTTAACTCTACGGTTTTAATTTTGGAAAAGGTCATCCTTTTTGTTAGTGGTTTCAGATCTGGGCTTAAGAGGGGAATCGATGGTCTGGTTTCGGTTCTGGTGTGCTTTGGCTCGGTGGGAGATTCGCTAGGTGGTGGGCTCGTCGGCTTCTCTGCGGTAGTGGTGAGATGGTCAAGCCGGTTCCAGAGCCATTGAAGGTTAGTGGTCAAGCTCGAGCCTATGTCATCCCCGTTTGTGACCATTCCGAGGATGGCTTGTAGCTTGTGTCTCTTAAGTCTTTGTCCGTTGAAAGAGTCTTTGTAGAGAAGACAATTGTGGTGGTAGCTGGAGCTTAGTCGATTTGATTTTATGTGCTCCCTTTTGTGTCTTTTGCTAGTCTGGATCTCTTTGTTGAGGGGTGTCTCCAGCTCTTTGCTTAGTTTCAGGTGAGGTTTTGGTTTGAAGAGTTGGGTTATCTGGCGCCATATGTCAGGTCGAGGACCTGTTGACGGTGTGGCATAGCTGCTGGGGCATTGCAGGTGCTTTTGCTGACGTCTTTTATGGGCTTTCTTCAACTCTAGCTCCTTTGTCGCTCACCGTTGCTTCAGAGATTTCAATTCTCGGTTGGGTCGTTGTTTCGACTGGGTATATGCATGGGCATGTTCAAGTGCTTCTATTCCGAGTTTGGATTCTCTCCTCCATTGTTGAATTCTCAGGTAGTGCTTTCAAGGTTATGGCTTTCTCTACGTGGTTCTGGGTTTGCTTGGAGATGTTTGTGGCTCTGGCTTTTTTCTTCAACGGTGAAGCGTCCCGAGGTCCCTTGTAATGTTTTCGACTTCTCCTCGGTATAAAGGTTTGGTTATGAGGCGTGTTTCCTCGCTCTGCTGTGAATTTTAGCGGATGGACCTTTTTTGTCTCTCGGGTTGGTTGTCTTGCAGTCCTTATGTTGTTGATCTATCCTGATTGGAGGCATGTCCTCGTTTCGTTTGGCTGTCCCTTTGAAATCTCTGGTAGTCTAAAGTCCTTGGTATTTTTCATCTTCTTCTTTGTCTTAGAACATTCAGTTTCTTAGGTCATCAAGTTTAGTATTTCAATGGTTTTTTAGTTGTCCGGGTGTGGGTTCTAGCTTCCTTTCTTTGGGATTTAGCTGCTGATGATATTTTCTTGTTCATTCAGCTTATGTATTAGACTATTAGTCTTTGTATTCCAACCCTTTGAATGAATTTCATTCCATTGTGACAAAAAAAAAATATAATCTTTGGATTCAAAGAGCTTTGTAGCAATATTGTATTTCCATACATAGAATAGAACATACCTTATGGTACATTGTGCACATATAATTAATGTGAATATTATCCTATAGATTGTTCAGGGGGAACGAAGATGCGTTGTAATGTATTTTAACTGATTTTTCAATCTCAGCTCAACACTCTCTAACCTCTTCTTTCCTTACAGCTTTCGGTCTTTCTTAAAGTGTCTTGCTTTCAGTCTTTCTTAAAGTGTCTTGCTTTCAGTTTTATATCTATTTTCATCAATCTAGATCTGCCTTGCAGAGTTGAATAACAACAGCAGACAAAAAAAAGAGTTGAATAACAACATTTATTCTTACATCGGGAGTAGTTTCTACTAGTTTAAACTTTGTTGTCAGTGCTAGTTCAAATACAGATCAAATTTTGCTGGTAAATGGGCCGTGTTTTACAAATTTTAAACTAGATTAACAAATGGGCCGCAGAACTAAAAAGGTTGAGTATGAGCCAGATCCAAACAGTTTCATTTAATAATTAAATCTATATTATAATAGATAAGTTTTTGCTCACTCCTCAACGCCACATCAGCGTTTTGTGGGCTCCACTTTTAAAAAGTGTGACTTTTAAAAAGTGTGAAAAATGTCAAGTCCATGGCTCGAACCAGAGTTATTGAGATATAAACACCAACATTTATACCACTAAGCTAAATGATACTTTGTACATTGATGGTCGAACCTAATATATATTTATGAAGGTCAGAAGCTATTGCCTCTTCGGCTTCCTCTGAGGGTCGGGCCTATAAGTGCGTTATGGGTTTCATTTTTAAATGAGATTCATCACGTTATATGAAAAAAGCTCAAGTTTACAACAATTATAGTTTTCTCATATTGTAAATTGTTGTCGTTTAACATGAGTTTGAGTTCTTTTCATCACTGTCTCAAACAAGTCTGAGTTACAGAGTTGCGCTATGTGTCTGTTCGTAATCTATTTTTTCACCGGTGAACTCTTCATGTCCACATCTTAAATTGCTTGATCATAAATGTTCCTGATTTGTAGCCCCTATATAAACCCTATATATATGATTCTCATCTTTGATGAACCCAATCTGCATCTCCATAAAACTCATTGATTCCTCTTAGATTTAACCAACTTCTAGAAAATGTTTATCTCTGCCTCTCCAATTCGTCAAACCGGCGTCCCGGCGTCCATCACTCAACCTTCGAATCTCTCCGCCTTGGTCGTAGTAGTCAGAGCATAGCCTCTGGCTTCCTCGCTTCTGGGATTCCCTGAACTTCAAGAAAGACAGAGAGTTTGTGGGAATCACGGTTCTTTTCTTTGATGAAAAGGTAAGTCAATCTTCGATCTATAACACTTATTTAACATAATTGTTTTAATTTATTTCCTGATTCTTTGTTGAATAATATTATTTGCAAATTCCGTGATTCATGGGTTTACTCCCGTCGGACGTGCTAATCATTACATGCCATCTTTGAAAGCTGGTTCCATTGTGAAAGTCGATCGTTTTGAGGTTTCTAGGTGCTCAAGCATGTACAAGATAACTGATCATCCATTCCTCATTCGTTTCATCTCACTATCCATTATTGATGAAGTCATCACGGGTGCTCCTGAGATCAATCTTCAGTGAAGATTAGACTGTTCGACAATTTCCAAGTGATTGCGAACACAAACCTAGAACTCCCAGATATATTATTATATTGCATCTGAGTTTATATTATGTTTTGATATCATAACTGATATTTAAACTCATAGATGTGGTTGAGAAAATCCGTTCTGTCCAGGGCTCTGGCCTCAACAAAGAAACAACTCGAGTCGTTATCCGTCTCCTCATTGATCCGTAAGAAACAATCAACACATAATTCCTTTTATATTACTGTCTATATTGTGTTAACATCAATAATCAAAAATATTTCATACCCAAGATTTGTGGTCGTCTATTTATCTCTCTATTTCATACCCAAGATTTGTGGTCGTCTATTTATCTCTCTTACTTATCAATCTAATTTTACACAAATATTTATTTTACTGTTTAAAAGAAACCACAATAACCCAAACAATCAAAACACCAAAAACTAGAATCCTAAAAAAGACGAATCATTAATGATCACCTCTCTTTTTGTCTAATCTTACAAATAAACTTCAAAACAAATATACCAAACTAATCAACTCAACTAAAACTCAACGACACATACATTGAGCCAGCTAAACAAATATAAACTACACGGCCAAATATTTAACAATTTACAAACTTACTTTCACAGATGCTTACGAAAAAGACGAAGACGACAAGCAAGATCAGTGAAATTACCTAAACAAAAAAAACAGAGTAAGTTACAAACTCTGATAAATACAACTAACAATGATTTTTGTTTACATATTACCCATCAAATAAAAGAGAAACAAACACAGCCACACCAGGAGATACAAGAGACAATCCCAAAAGACACAAAGGCGGCAACAACATCTCCACCTGCTCACTCCCCTTGTCTTATAAAAATAGCTTACATGCTCAATGTCAACATGCCAACGCTATTGTCTTCTTATGAGAAATACATATATTCGTTTAAAACCCGTTAAGACCTCAATATTAATTGTCACTCATTTATAGTTATTTCTACAAGTCTTCATATATTTGTTTTAAAGGTCCGGTAAAAACAACAAGTTTAAAAGTAAAAAAACATATAACCAACATAATAAAAATAAAAAAAATTATTACTTAAACACACAACTAAACTGGAGAAAAAATATCCAGAAACAAAAGATACTCTCAACAAACTTAATATAATTTATGTAATCTCAACAGTATAAGTAACAAATTAAAAAGACAAACAAACAATAAGTCTCTGTGACACAGTAAGCAACAACACGAACTATATCAATCACATTACTAACACAGTTTAGTCATTCATGAGTGGAGAACAGTGCATACACAGTACATCATCACAACTCTAACTGTATAACAATAAAAAACTTAAAAAACAATGATCAACCCAAAACGCAAAATTCACAGCTACAATAACCATAACAAATATTGAAATGAAACAAGAAATATGTTTACAGCGCGGAGGCAATACCCCTAGTAATAATAATATTGAACCAATTTACCGATCCATCGCCTTTAGACCCGCTTACCAACTTGGTACAGAAAACATTATCCGATGCAAATATCCAATTCTACTAAAAAAAACAAAAACAAAAACATTACTTTATTTTCCGAAAAATGTAAATTCATAATTAAAAGCCAACTTGCATAAAAAGAAATAAAAGGAAAGGACCGAAAAATAAAGTCGAATTTCTAGGAAAGACGAGATAGGCTTCGACAGGGAGGGGCCCAAGGTTTCAATTATTGACATTTTCAGCTCCACCGTTGAAAGTAAAGGAATAATAGCATCTTCCGTAACGATCGTTAACTCACAACGTCCGGCTTCTGTTACGGCCGTTAGAAAGCGTGGTTGTCGACAAGTGAGAGAGAAACGACGTTAAAATACAGGTTGGTGGCCGGTACACGGCTCGTAGTTATCAACTCAAAGGACAAATACTTTTTCCTTTACCTAAAACTAAGGCAACAAAAAAAAACGTGTCCACATTGTATTGGTTATTGCTTGACCGCCTTTACCTCTCTCATGACTTGGTCGGCTTCATCCTGTATAAATCAAACCTTTGAGACCTCAACTCCTTCACAAATTAAAAGTTTCGAAATTCGATAATCATAATCAATTCTATCTCAATCTCAAGCTTCGATCAAGGTGAGCTTCTTGATCTCTTCTTCCATTAGTTGTTTAGTTCGAATCGCGAGCTATCCTCTACTCTTTGAATGTTGATTCGTCGTTAAAAATCGTCTTGTGTGTTCATCTTCGTTGTTACGCGTCGATCTGTTGTTTCCTTTGTTGATCTACGGTCAGTTTCTTGTTAGGATCTGATTAGTGATTTGTTAGTAGTCGTGGATCTATGTTGATAAGCGTCGATCTGTGATTTTCATCTAATTGATTTTGTATCAATTCGTGGATCTGTGATTGCTGTTCGCAATTTGATTCTGAATGGTTCGTTGATGATTTGATTCGATTTAATTAGTTGACTTATTATCCTTGGTTAATGTTTATACTGTGATTAGTGATTGTTTTCGGAATTGATCGCTGTTGTTTGTGAATTTCAGATGCAGATCTTCGTGAAAACTCTCACCGGGAAGACCATCACCCTCGAGGTGGAAAGCTCTGACACCATCGACAACGTTAAAGCAAAGATCCAGGACAAGGAAGGCATTCCTCCGGATCAGCAGAGGCTTATCTTTGCTGGAAAGCAGTTGGAAGACGGGAGAACCTTGGCTGACTACAACATCCAGAAGGAGTCTACGCTTCACTTGGTCCTCAGGCTTCGTGGTGGTATGCAGATCTTCGTCAAGACCCTTACCGGAAAGACGATCACTTTGGAGGTGGAGAGCTCTGACACCATCGATAACGTTAAGGCCAAGATCCAGGATAAGGAGGGAATCCCACCGGACCAGCAGAGGTTGATCTTTGCCGGCAAGCAGTTGGAGGATGGTCGCACCCTTGCTGACTACAATATTCAGAAGGAGTCAACTCTTCACTTGGTCTTGCGTCTACGTGGAGGCATGCAAATCTTCGTGAAGACTTTAACAGGAAAGACGATCACTCTAGAGGTGGAGAGTTCCGACACCATTGACAACGTGAAAGCCAAAATCCAGGACAAAGAGGGTATTCCTCCGGACCAGCAGCGTCTCATCTTCGCTGGCAAACAGCTTGAGGATGGTCGTACTTTGGCTGACTATAACATCCAGAAAGAATCAACTCTTCACTTGGTGCTCAGGCTCCGTGGTGGTATGCAGATTTTCGTTAAGACCTTGACCGGCAAGACCATCACACTTGAGGTGGAGAGCTCCGACACCATTGACAACGTGAAGGCCAAGATCCAAGACAAGGAAGGTATTCCTCCAGACCAGCAGCGTCTCATCTTCGCTGGAAAGCAGCTCGAGGATGGTCGCACCTTGGCAGACTACAACATCCAGAAGGAGTCCACCCTTCACTTAGTCCTCCGTCTCCGTGGAGGTTTCTAAAACTCTTGTCCTTTGTTGGTTCAAAAGTCAGTATCTGCGTTTCTTTTAAATACTTCTTATGGTTTATGTTTTGGGGTCTTATAAAGCCCCTTATGAATAACTGATGAACTCGCTTTGCGTCCTTGTTTTTCTCTTCCGTTATGAACCAAATCGGAGGTGAAATATATTATAATATAGTCGTTGCTCTTTATGTTTCCCTATTGTGCTTTCTACGTGTATAAAAGTTGTGCCGTTTGCTAGCTAGTCCAGTATGGTTCGATTGAGAATTATCAGGTGACAAGAGTCGTTGCTGTTTAATGTTGTGCCCTTTGCTTATCTCCTGTTTGCTTGGCTTATACTTCTGAAATCTTAAGCCTGAAAGAGGCTGACGAATGAAAGTGGTTTATTATGACTTTCTCGCTCTGCTTGAATATGCTCGAGGAACTACAATCTCAACTCTTTGTTGCTGTCTTTTAGCTTAAAGTCCAATGCCTTTATCACAACAGGTGGTCTTATAGTGTTAGTTTCTCAAACAGATGGTTAATAGCGTGGTTTCTAAAACAGGTGGTTGATAATGTTGTTTCTCAACGAGGTGGTTGATAGTGTAGGTTTCTAAAACAGGTGGTTGACAGTGTAGTTTGCATAACTCGTCTCAATTGGTTCTTATTGTTCATCTGTGCCCACGGTTTGGAGGTGAAAAGAAGGTTTATAGCAAAATCTAAATCTGTTCCACTGGCCATTAAAAAGCTTCATCCTCTTTGGTCATGTCTTTTCTTCGGAACTAGCTCAAGTCTCATTATGCCTTTGTTAGCAACAGATGGTTAATAGTGGTTCTTACATTTGGAAATTCATTCTCTTTGTTATAGTCTTTTGCTTACATTCATGTGCTTTTGAAATTAGACTTGAACTCATTGTGCCTTTGTTAGCAACAGATGGTTTGATAGTGTAGTTTCTCAAATTTAGCTAAAGTGGTTCTTAGAGAGACCTAGATCTCTATAATGCTTGAGTTGCTTAAGAGGAAGATGATTCTTGTAGATTAAGCTCTCTGGTAATGAAAAGATTGTTGTAATGGAAAATTTGAGACTTAATACCAGATGTTCTCCTGTGTCCATTTGGTAACCAAACATAAAAGTACGAAACTAGGCCAAAAGGGTGAAGGCTTTCTTTAATTTTCATCCATCAAAAACAATATAACACAATGTGTACTGTACTCTGTAAAATATAACCATCGGAAAAAAAAATATTACAAACAAGAGTCTCCTGTGGGAAGATCTAAAAGTGTTCCAACAAAAGAGTGTGCAAATTATAATTTAATACACAATGGGACCTATTGCATATTATTGTTCAAGTGGCAACCATTCCATTTCCAGCTCTAATTCTCCACACTCTACATTCTGAAGCTTGATCTGAACCTCTTGCTTCACTTTCCCATCAACAATGTTAATGATGCTGTCATCTATAAGCGGATTATCATGCGATTTCAGCCATTTTCCAATCTGCATATCCCCAAACATCTCAGGATCCCCAAAAGCCATTGCAGATGTGATAAGAGGTTGGATATCAAGTTCAGCTTCTCCCATTATGTCATCAGCAGAGAATGTGTCATAATCATACACTTGCTGCAATCACAGAGAAACCACATAAGATGCATTCAGAATAAAAAACCTCCAAATGCTTTAGGATGGGTTTACCAGTTTCACTGGACCATAGCTCTCAGGAACAGATAGCATGAGCTCTTGGTTCCATATTGGGTTCAAGTTACTATTCACAACTGTTGTTTGAAGTTTCTGAACAATCAACATGAACAATAGTTTTAAGATCCAAAAGAGTCCATTGTATAAACAGTAAACAAAGAGATGCACTTACTTGCTTCCCAAGATTCAAGACAACATAAGGATCACTTGACATCATGTCTCTGATTGCTAAGTTAGTACCTTTCTTAACAGTCACCTTCAACAATCCAATAAACTCTACCATTCCTTCCTCAAACTGTCAAAACTTATAAATCTCATTAAGAAGATTTTATCAAAGAAGAAACTGTTTAGAAAAGGTTGCAAGTTAGAAGGTTTACTATCTTCTTTGATGACGAATTTGCGCGAAAACTATCCATGAATTTTGTAGAAAGAGTTGATTTAAGAAATGATGGTTTCTTTGTCGAGGAGCACTTCCCTGATGTAATCCGCAAGCTTGGTTTCAGAAACTCTTGGAGTTCATATTTGGACCTAACCAAAGATTGAGTAACTCATTAGAAAGAATGATAGATTTGTCCTGTCACAAGTTCTTTTTGAATGAGTACCTAATGAATCTCATACGCTGGTCATGACTAACATCAGGACCAGGCTTAGAGCTTCCTTCAGGTACAAAAGCTTCGTAAATAGAATTGGCAGAAGCATTTCCTCCAATTTCAATCATGGAGTCGACTTCCTCATCAGACCATTCATCAAGTGTCACAGACAAGACCTGGATCAACCAAACCAAGCTATATATGAGTAGACAACAAAAAAAAAAGATCATACTGTCTGAGTAATAAAACCTATATCACCTTTGAGATATGAGTGCCGAGGCTTCTGTGCACACCGCAACATTTTAAGCAAATGAAGACTCCAATATTTGCTGATCTGAGAAAAAAGAAGACACAAAGATGCCGCATAACTAAAGACACAAGTATATGTGGAGATACAAAGACACAAAACAATATAGTAAATTGGTTAGAATATGATCAAACTTACGCCCATTTGGGATCAGGAGCGGAACAATCAGCGCAGACTCGGTTATCAGGTTGTTTCAAAAGATCTTTTATTCTCCTTTTACCTGTTAAACACGCAACCTAATAATCATCAGAAACCCTAAAGATCATTTTATGAATTCTTCACCCATTATTGTAACTACAGAACACAAAAAATCCAGGAATTTTCTCTAAATCTATAGAATTTCATCACATTAGTGAAAACCCAAAAATTAAACTTTTGATATACCTGAGGCAGGCTGGCCGAGTCTGGCTGCATAATTGCTCATTTCTCTTCTAAGAAACAACAATCATCAACACAATGATCCCTGCATTTGAACAAATAAACAAAATAAATGTGAACATTTGTTGAAGACCATTTCTTAAGGTAATCAAACTGATTAACGGTTAAACTTGAACATTGCTGTATTTTTTTTTTTAAATTGATCTTTTCAACATTGATGAAGGACAAAAGGTGTTCCAAAAAAAAAAAAAGATGAAGGACAAAAGTTTCAAAAAAAAAAACATTGATGAATAATAACATTTCAATGGAGGAAGAACCAGGAACAAGACTAAAGTTCCATTAAAAAAAAAATCTAAACATACAGAGAAGGAATCTAGCTAGGGGTTGAATGATCTAACAATGTAACAAGGAACACACATACAGAATCAAAATTGAGAGATAAGAGAGAGTTTGGTATTCTTACAATCTTGGGAAAGGGAGGATAGATAGGGGAATGACGAAGAATACGTGCTCTGACTTTTATTTTAATATTTTCAAAAATATTCTCCCTTTTTCTGAAATGAAGAAATTAGTGCAAATTGTCAATTTAAGGATAATGAGATCATTCCCACCAAAGTCGGCGACTTTATGGTCTCCATTTATTTTAAGTGTGATGACAACTGCTTTGTGAAATCATATTTTTTTTTTTTTTTTTTGTGTTCATTATACCCAAACTTATGCACTGTAACCTTAAGTTCAACCACTGATGGAATCTATTCTTTTGAAATGCACATTATAGATATATGTGTTTATTTGTTGGGTTGACACATTTGCATACTATTGTGCCTTTCTATAGTTAGAATAGAAGGCAAACAAAAGAGATGCTTTAGGGAACTGAGACTACACGGATTATGTTGAAAAATTGGTGTGTTCATGGCTTCTTTTTGTAGACGAGTACAATTCTTCTGCGTTTGTTGTCCTTTAAATCAAGAATCTTGATCATCTTCTTACACCAGAGTGCTTCATGTTCATACGATAATATTAAGCAAATGATAATAGTTACTGTTCACAATGTGAATATGACTACTGTATAAAAGTTTTCCTTTCTCACCTACTCGAGAATTTTTTTTATTTCTTTTACAAACATAATGGAGATGTTGGTTTACATGTAGTTGTGACTGCAACTTGTGATCTTTGCTATTAGTAATAATAATCAACTTGGTATAAATAATGTAATTCTTCATCTCTTTGATTCATCCGAACCTCAAAAACGTTAAAGTTCTCGTCTCTCTTGTAATAGAAAAATTGGGTACAATAAATAAAACAAACAAAAAGGGAGCAAAAACTTTAGGAGCTGAAAAGACTTGTCATTACATAAACTTAAGAGACTCAAAAATAAGTACCAACTCTTCTTTCACCCCCAACAGAATACTTATGACAGCCTTAAGGGATGTATTGCCACACCATTTTGCGCAGACTTTATGCATCCCCACCTTCCAAATCTCGTCTCCTGCCATATCCATATCGCAAACACACAACAGTTTGGTATTAGCATTCACTTAAACAACACATAGAACAAAGAGAGAAGATGAGGGAGGATGATCACATACCTGTCCAACACCAGCAATCAGAAATTTACCGGATTTTGCAAAAGCCATAGAGTTCACAAATCCAGTCTGTAACATAATAAAAGAAACATTGTGAGATTACTACTTTATGATGTGAAAGGGGCTTTTCTCCTTGTATTAGAAACAACCGATGGATCAACACAACACTAGAGAAAGAAAATATTACCAGTGGAAGCTTGAATAAAGGTCGAATGGCACCTGCCTCAACAGCCATCAAATGCACAAAACCATTACCAGCTCCAGATGCAGCAAGGTCACTACCTCTACACACAGCAACTGAACTGACCCAAGAATTCGTTGTGGAAGAGTTCACATAATCATGATCACCATTTTCTTGTTTAGCAAAAGAACAAAGCAGTTAAAGACTTTTCAGAGCATAAGGATCTCTCTAACTATATATATATATATGCTGTTGAGATGTTAAGATTTTACCATTAGTGGTGGTTCCATCAGCTACAACGGAATGTGCATTCTTGAGGAGAAACACCGGCTTCTTTTTCAACATGCCCCAAAGCGCAACAGTTCCGTTGTCTGAACCAGACAGGTACTCAGTGTCACTGATGAAACAGCAGCTCTCAAGAGAAGATGCAGGTGCGCGGTAAATCGTACGGCTCGTCTCAGGCATCTAACATCATATAAAACAAGACTTACTAAATACAGAATAACAGAAACCATATGATGATGTCTCAACCCAATAGTCTATTACCTTGTGTAGTAGCATGGTCCTATCTCTTCCAACAGTAAGTGCACGCTCCTTCCTAAGCGCATCAATGGCTAGAATCTCATCCTGGTGTCCAAAACTGTCTTGCACAAAAGCTTTATCTTCTACATTCCACGCCTTGACACTCCGATCAAAAGAACCAGAGTAGAGCTCCGCTGTTCCATGTCTGAAACATAGGCAAGAAACAGTGTTCCTGTGACCTGGAAAGGCCTGCAAACACACATAATTATACAAAAAGCTGAGACCAGACGGAAGAAACAAAACCAAAACGGGATTATATTCATTGTTACCTGGACATGTTCTCTGGTACGAACGTCCCATATATGAACATGCCGATCAACTCCACCAGTCGCCAAGTAACGACCGTCAGAGCTAACGGCTAAAGCAAGAGACTCTCTGCTGTGTTTTTTACTCCGAGGCTCCCTCACTTTCATCCCATGAGACTTGAGAACGTCATCGCTTGGCCATTTGTATTTGTCACTCTTGCCAGAAGATACATCCCAATGGACAATAGTGCCGTCTTTGGAAGCTGAGAATCCTCTAATGTCGTCATCAGAGAGAGCAACGGAGACAACAGATTTTCGGTGCTTGACAATGATGCTAAACTCATCACTACTCAGTGGCTCCTGAACACTGATTCATGCAAAAAAAAAAAGGTTTAACCTTTAATCAGTATAATAACCAAACAAATGATCAAAAATCACTAACTTGCTTCACAATTTTCAGCCAGTTTTTTTAAAACACTAGCTACCCCTAAAGCCTAATTGACAAAGTTTATCTTATCTTCAGTATAACCAATCTTCAAACCTAACAAATAATTAAAAAGTCACTAACTTGCTTCACAATTCAATCGATTCTCTAAACCACCACAAGCTACCCCTAAACCCTAATTAACCAAAGTTTCTTCATTTACCTGGATGCAATAGCTCTTCGAACCCGACCACTATCCTCCTGCTGCTTCTTCATCAAAGTCTTGACAATATCATCATCCTCATCGTCTTCATCATCATCATCATCACGTTCTTCACGCTGCCTCCTCTGAGCTTCCCTCGTTCGCAACAGCAACGCCTCAGCTAACCTCTTCCGCTTCTCTCCAGCCGTCTCGTCGGCAAACTCATCCTCTTCCTCCTCCGCGGCTTCATCAACTCCTTTCCTATCTTCGCCGTTAAAGCCGTTCTCTTCGGCGTCGGAGTCAATAGACTCGATGTCTTCGTCGTCGTAAGTACTGACTTTCCTCCGTTTCTTCGTCTCTTGCTCGAAGAAGGGATCCGAATCGGTCGAGCCCTTCTTGCCGCCTCTCTTAAAGCCTCCACCTTTCGGGTGCTTCATCCTTCTCTCTTATCTGTATCTCTGTAGCTCAGCGAAAGCAGGAGAGCTCGATTAGGGTTTAAGGTTTTAGCTTAAGGGTTTAGCGGCGATGGCGAAGCAAAAAAAAACGATTTTGTTTGTTTTGTCGGAAAGTCCACAACTTTAAAATCTTACACTTACGGCTTTTACAAAGGGAACCTAGGTTTTCTTCCCAAGTCGGGTTGACCCGACCCATTATTGTCTAGTCCACAGTGAGCCCATTAACCATTTCGTTCTTGTGTAGCACAATATTGGGGCCCATTAGTTACATCTATATTATCAAAACATAAGTACTAATAACAAATAGGTTTGACCAAAAAAAAAAAAAAAAAAGTACTAATAACAAATAGCCCTAAAACTTACCACATATTTACGATGGAATGCCACTAAAGTATTTAATAAATCAAACAATAAATATTCTGTCTTTTCTTGCTTATTAATGCACTTTCCTAAATCTATTTTTAACTAAAATCACGGCAACACTTTAAGGAAATCTAATTGTCATTGAGGAGTAGGGCAACAATAAGAAAAATAAAAATATCAAAACATGATTTGGTTGTAATTTACAGTCAAATCTTTTCACGAAATATGATTATTTTGTACTTTAATAAAATATTATATCATGAATCAGTTGCAACTTACAATTCTATTTTAAAATATATATTATACTAAGGTGTAAAAAATTACATCATGGAATAAGTGAAAACAAATCATTTCTAAACACACAACATCAACATATGCACCGTAAGAAAAAGGGTTAACTGCCTAAAACCCCCTGTAAAGACAACAACCCTATTTATTCCCACCCATACTATTTGCCTCATGAGAAAACCACCCAGAAATTTAATTCTCTTTATATATCTCCCCATTCTTTTTAACTCTGCCTAGGTCCCCATATCTAATCAGATCCGAAAATGCAATTAAAAATTAATAAATCGCGTTTTGTAAATAGATTATCCATTAATCATGATCCGATCCGACCCTGCAATATAGACCCGACTTAACTTTAAAAAACGAAATCGATTTGGGGGAAACTCAAAATTAGGGTTCGTGTGTTTTCATGTTACAGAGAAAAATGGAAGAGAGCAGAGAGTACATGTTACGTGTTACAGAGAGACGTAAAGAAAAAGACGATAAACAGTAAAACTATGGAATCAGGTGAAACAATAAAGATAATCGTTTAATTTGTTTCATCAATGGAACAAATCCCAATTACATAGAGGATCTTAAGAAGAACCCTAAGATGAAGAAGAAGTTACACCACTATTTTTCTAAATCTTTCTTCTGCTAGGGAATACTTAAGACATGAGTTTGGCTTTGTTTGATTGTTATGTTTGTGTTTATGTTTAAAACAAGAGTTCTACATTGTCTGATTGTTATGTTTGTTGTGTTTATGTTTAACATGAGTATGACTTTTTCCGATTTGTATATACGTATAGTGTAGTTATGTTTAAAACATGAGTTATGGTTAATGCATTTCAAGATAAAGAACGTAAACTTTAAAAATCAGGTTTCCTGGTTTCAAAGACTTTAACACAAAACAACACCAAGTCTAAGAGAATTTCAAACCCAATAATACAAAATAAAGAGAGCTTAGACTCAAAACTCGTCTCTTTGTGCCTCTATTTCGTCCATGGCACCTTTCGTCGCTGTCTCTCTATCCTCTGTACTGTTACAGGAAAATATAGCGAAGAGCTGTTGAAAAGATCGTTACATAGTTTACTGTTCATGTCTTCTTTGTTACGTTTCTCTGCAACATGTACGTACTCTATGCTCTCTTCCATTGTTATTCTTCTTCTCCTTCTTCTCTCTCTGTCCTCTTCGCGTTGAAGACGAACCCGAACTGAACTCTCTCTCACGCTTGCTTGCTCGGTCATCCCTCTCACTCTTCGCCCTCGTTTCTCTCTCTCTCTGTCCCTTTGTTCTCTTCGTCGTCTCTGTGTCGAGACCTGAAAACACACGAACCTAATTTTCAGTTTTCCTCGAATCGATTTCGTAGGGTCTGTTTTGTAGGGTCGGGTCGGATCATGATAATGGATAATCTGTTTACAAAACGCGATTTATTAATTTTGCAATTGTGTTTTCGGATCTGATTAGAGATGGGGATCTCGACAGAGTTAAAAAGAATGGGGGATATTTGAAGAGAATTAAATATTAGGGTGGTTTTCTCAAGAGGTAAATAGTACGGGTGGGAATAGATAGGATTGTTGTATTTACAGGGAGTTTTAGGCAGTCAACCCTAAGAAAAACATATGCAAATATCCTCCATACGTTCAACAAATAATTTTTTAGCCAAATTTTTAGGAATATTCAAGTTTAAAACAATTTTTAACAATAATATGTAATATTCTGCAAATATTGTATAATCCCACAAATTTAGCTTGCAAAGCATAAAATATGTGTATTTCGAATATTCTTAAAGTATATGTTTAAGCATTTCAGTTACTATTAATTACTTTCAACAATAAAATCTTTCAAGGTTAAGATTTAAATATCTTTGAATTACTTATAGAACAATATGAAATGTTTATAATCGAATATTCCCTTTTAATATATATAAATCTCGCATAATATATATATATATATATATCAAAAATTCCTAAAATACATTTTAACAATCTCAGTTACTATTAATTATTTTCAACAATAAAACTATCTACGCTAATATTTAAATATCTTTAAATTACTTGTAGAACAATATTTAATATTTATAACTCAGTATTCCTTTTTGATGTATCTAAATCTCACCATATATAATAAAAATATTTGAAATATTACTGTACTTGGAAAACGATTCATGTTAAAAGAAATATTACTTAAACGTATCAATGGGTCAATATTTATCGAAGGTTTAATATGAATACACAGGTCAATATTTTCTTATAACTATTTAATTATTGTGTTTATAAATATTTTGAAATATGGTAAATATTTAAAATATTAAGCAATAAATATTTAAATAATATTTATGTATATAAAAGTAAAAATAAATACCCGCGCATCCGCCTGACCACATGTTATACATCAGCCTTACGTCCTAATAAGAAATAACCCTAAGACTTACAACTTAATTACAATACAATGCCATTGAAATAATTAATAAAAGTTAATCTAAATTAATTTTTTTCCTAAATCTATTCCACTACAAATTCATGATAAATATTACACTTAATTCACATTAATACTATAAACCTTAATATGTAAAGTAGAAAACCTCTTTCCATAAATTTGTGGGTATTATCATCTATTAAATAATGTTTATTACATTTTTTCAAAATTTTATTGTTAATGAAATGAATTAACAATATTTAAAAAATTTAAAGGATATGCCGTATTTGGGAATAAAAACTTAATAATGATAAGATATTTAAAAATATCTATTTTACTTGATAATTCTAAATTTGTACCTAATTAAATTTTTAAATAACCAATTTGACTAATCTATTTAATTGATGATATTGTTTTAGATATATATAACTAAAATGCTATTAGAAAATTATTTTTAAATTATGTATGATATTACATTTGTTCAATTGAATTTTACCTTAAATTATTTTTCTTTAGTAAGGATTTGAAATATTAGATTTGGTAATAACGTGTACATTTAAGCATTTGTATTAAAAAATTAAAAACACCTAAGATTTTTCTTATGAGAAAATTGTAATAGAGAAAATTTCAAAAGAATATTCTTCAAGTTTTGTATGTAAAGAAAAACATTTAGACAAGATAACAATGTTCTAAAAAAAGAAAAAAACTTTCATATAAAATAAAAATCCTACATATAATAAAATGTTAAAGTCAATAAGTTAAAATAAAACTAATTTGATAATAATATAAATACAAGAAATGAAATTACTCATTCCAACAAATTACTCATTTTAATAAGTATAATATAAATATTTTACTAAAAATGCATGACGAATATTTATGTATCGGGTTGAGAAATTAAAAATTAAGACTACTTATATAACGGGTTGTAAATTTAAATATAGTTGTCATTTATGACCAAAAACCTATTAAAACTAGGTCTGGGACGGATCGGGTATCCGGACAATTTTAAGATATTCGGATCCGGATCCTTATCCGGCGGATCCATAATTTTACTATCCTTATCCGGATCCGGGGTTCGCGGATATCCGGGTATCGGATATCCTTCTAAAAATTATAATATTTGGCGGATATCCGGATCCGGATTTGGATCCTTAAAATAAATAAAAAATAATATTAATATATATAAAATATTAACAATAATTTTAAAATAAAAATATATATAATGTTTTTAATTATTTCTATGTATAATATTACAAAATTTACATAAAATTTATATATACTATTATAAAAATGAAAATATATTAAATAAAATTAGTTTTTATATATAGATATTACTATTTTTGAAATAGTTATTAATAAAATTTACGGATCCGGATATCCGGACTAAAAAATCAAGATATCCGGATCCGAATTCGGCTTTGACGGATCCAACATTTTACTATCCGGATCCGGATTCGGCCTCTCCGGATATCCGGATTTTTGGATCGGATCCGGATCTCGGATAAAAGTTCCAGGCCTAATTAAAACATCTCAAATATTGTTTTTGCATATATATGTTAGTTTATGGAAAACACACGCATAAACTAAAAATATATATTTTAATTATTATGCGTAATGTCATAATAAAAAATACATAATACGTGAAAAAATATATAAATATTATATTATTTTTAGAAAACAAAAGTATATTCTTAAAAGATAAAAAGTGGTTTCTCATTTTTACTGGGAACCCAAATGTTGTAAATAATTCTTTCCAACGCGTATCAAATCCGACCAATGAAAGGCTACTAGCATTTCCTTTACCATTAGCCAACTCGATATGGGTAAATAAAAATGATATCGGTTAAATAAGAACAAATATTCGAGTGATATTTACATTTACAGTTATATAAATCATTTTACTTTTACTATTAGTGGAATTATGTAACAGCAATATGTGTATTATGTGATGTATTTTTGTCCCCATTTTATTATAATTTTTATATAATAGTCTGGTTTTTTTTTATAGCTGGAGACTAATCATCCTATATGGCATAACTAATCATCCGGTTGCATACGAACTCTCCTGCTTCCTCTCTTCCTTATCACTTTTTATATTATTTTGAGGTTTTTAGATGGTTTTAAAGCAAGCTAGATTCAGATACTAAGACATGTTCTCAAGTCTGAACTTTTATTACATGTTGTTGAAGAGGGTTCACTAATAAACACAAAGATCGTGCTTTTTTCTTGATGTAGCAGTTTCCGTAAAGGTGTTTAGTCTATTGGACAGATACACTCTAGTGTTAGAGTGACAGAGAGGTGTTGATCTGTTTGCAGGGAAATGTACTAGAATTGAGATCCATTTGCTTTACCCCACATGGTGTGGGCTCCAGGTACTACATACATCTCTTCTCTCTCAGGCTTTTGTTTCATCAACAAGGAAAAGCTGATATCTTGTTTTTTCATTCTAGTTTACAAATTTTATGTTTCTTGGATTTTTAGAGTAGAAATTTTAGTACTTTGTTTTGTTAGTAATATAACTCTCAGCTGGATGTTCTTACATTGCAGCCTATACTAAAGCGTGCGGAAGAGTTGATGTGGATGGCTCTAGGCATCTTCTTGGTGACCATGCTGGACTGATTCATCTGCTTGCTATAACCACGCACGAGAAAGAAAAGTAAGTATACTACCTCTTACACCCTTCCATATTCTAAACAACTGAAAGCTCTATTGAACTTATTTACTCTTTTTATATAAAGGGTCACTGGCCTTAAAGTGTGAGCTTTTGTGTGAAAATTCTATTGCGTCCTCTATATCATACGACCTTGACTATGCTGTTGTCTTTGTCGGCTCAAGCTTTGGCGATTCACAGGTGTGTTGAGAATAATTATGGTCTCAACTCTTCTTATAAGTTTGTTCCCCGTAGAATGTAAATCTATATAGTCCATGTGTTAGTTGTACAATGTTTTAATTAAACCATTGGCGTGTTTCAGTGTTTTGATTTTCCAATTGCAGCTGGTAAAGCTACATCTACATCGTGATGCAAAAGGCACATATGTACAAGTCCTGGAGAATGATATTCTTGTCTTTCTTTCGGCCTCACAGAAACGTAAACTGTCTCTCTTATCTCTTAAACCACGAAGAAAAGAAAAAGATTCATATGTTTTTACTTGATGACAAAGTATCTCATGTTCTTCGGAATAAATGTTTCAGGTCACGACTCGGATGCAAGTCATTGCAAGACCAGAGCTTGATGGTTTGCGTTTGGCCATTCCTTCAGCCACAAGAAACTTTGCGGTTGATAGGTTTGTTCCATATAGTATTATAGTGGAACATTGGAACCTGAAGCAGCACAACCCCATAGAGATGATTACTGTTCCTTTGATAATTTTGATGGATGTTTACTGAGAGAAAACAGTGTTATTACATATCTTTGGACTTTGGTCTTGTCTTTGCGTTTCCTTTTCTGTCTGATTTCTAACACAAACCTTTAAACAATTTGTTCTAGACGATTGTCACTGGTAAAAGGCTTGATTCCTTTAAATGTTACAGAAAAAAAACTCACAAATTTTAACTCAAAGAAAGATAAAACAGTCACATATGCTTGTGTTATTAGATAAAATAAGTAAAGGAGTTTTAGAAAAGCAAAAGACTCGTGGCAATGACACGAAAGACCTCCAAAACTACTTAAAAGAGATACATATAATATTTCTTCAGCTAACCCGATGCACCTAGAAGTTGCCGGCTATAATATTCGGATTATCGTTCATCATACAGGCCAAAGAAAGGACTGTAAATCGTCAGGAAGGTCAAATTTTGGAAAGTCAAGGAAATTAACATCTGGCTGGTCGACATCATCAGGAAATTCATACTCAAACGAATACATTTCGATAACCGATGCATCATATGGGTAATCATGAGTAGAGTCATTAGGTCGTCTCAAAACTTTGATACTCTCGGAACACCTGTTCTCCAGATCGCCCACAGTGTTAACGTTAAAACACTGACGTAAATCAAGATGTTCCAGGTTAGGACAATTATCAAGAATGGCGTTTAAACCGTCGTCTGTTAAATTGTTTCCAAAAAGCTGGAGGTGACGAAGTCCATTCATTGTTGCAGCGCTAGCTAGAGCATCATCGTCACTAAAGAGTCTAGGATACTTAATTCCCTTGTGGTTTAGCTTCAATGTCTTCAGATTAGGACAAGACTGGCCTACAGATTTCAGAGATTCTCCTGACAATGAGCCGTATGAAACCTCGAGTTCTTCAAGCAATGGAAGCTTCACAAGTGCTTCGGTAAGTCCCTCGTCCGTTACTAGAGAGCATTTTACAAGTTTAAGGCTTCTCAGATTTCCTGAACTGTAAACAATTGCGTGTTATAATTAAAAACATGAAGCCACGTTAAGGACTAAGAACGATAAGAACTTCTTATTAAGAAGCAAAGCACATTTACAAATGAAATTTCCCTAGCAAAACGAGACTTCATAAGCAGAGAGAGAGAGAGAGAGAACCTATCAGCGATGTAGTTGACTAGAGAGTCAGTGCCGAAATCCCAAATTTCAATCTCAACCAAGCCTCCCTGGCTACGATCAACTGCGTGACGGTACATGATGTCGAGGTTGTACCCCAAGTCTTCTACGTTATGCATGACAATCTTCCGCCACATAGCAGGGGTCTTTAGAGACGCGACGCCATGACGTACACACTTTCTGAGCGTTTTCCAATACTTCAATCGCGCCGAGCCTTTGCAAGATGGATGACGTTAGTTCAGTCGGAAGCTCTGCCCAGCTACTATATTCTCCGTCTTCCATCTCTGGAGTCAAAGACGGAAACTGCGGAGAAGGAAAACTCAGTGATAACCGTTCCAAGGAAGGAGGCAAAGAGGAAGACGCCATTTTTCTCTGAAGATAAAATTAGTCTCAAAAGTCCAATAAATAATAGGGAGTGAAGTAGGTTCAAGTTTCAAGAATTCTCGTAACTATTACACAATGACCATATGGTCCCAAGGAAGAGGGCAACGACGAATAGGAAAATACCATTTTCTCTGCATGGTCAAATTGTCTCAAGTACATTAACTAGGGTCCGACTGGTGAGCATTCTGGAAACAAGAGGAACGAATAAAAAATGAAGAGGAACAAAATTACAGGAATGAAAATGAATGGTTGTTCCATCCCATATTTAACAAGGAATTAATTTGTTCTTTATTTCTCTACAAAAAAAGGAATGATAGAGAATAAAAATGAAAAATAATATCTTATGAATTGTGATTTTTTAAGGAATGTTAGGGAATGCATTTGTTCCTCGTCGTTTCTTGGTCACCATTCATATCCTAAGAGAGTGAAGTACATTCAATAAATGAATGAGATAATTTCAACTTTCAAAACTTTTCGATTTTCGTATATGGAGTATCACTCAGTGACCATATCTTCATCCTAGTATTACATATGGACTACAACATCGTTTAGGGCAACGTAACATTAGGGTTTTTGGCGGTCTGTTAACGTTTAAACCAAGATATCATTATTTTATTACACACGGCCGTGAATACTAACCAAGATATCATATATGATAGATTTGTATGTGGATAATACTTGAATATATTGTAATAAACTTGATCTTTTTACTCTTAACCCTAAAAAAAAGCTTCCTTTGACCTTTGCTTATAATATTTATGAGAAAGTAGCTATATGTTCCTGGAAAAAATGTTTCTGGTCATTAATCGGATGGCAAGTCATCGCAAGACCAGAACTAGATGATGTTAGTTTGGCACTATTCAGCCACAAGTTTTATTTTTTTCACTAGAATTTTGTTGATATCCGAGAAAACAGTTTTCTTTATTACATGATAGTAGTGTTGACCTTGACAATTTTTTTTGGTCATGAGTTTAGAAGATAACAAGCTTTAAAAGAAATGGGTAGATTCACAATAAAAGTGATAAACACAACGTCTACATGTTTTCCATAATGTGGCAGAATAAACTTGAAAATGTTTTTTTTTTCTACTTGAAAACGTAGAAAACCTTCTTCCGTTTACTTTTGTTCAATGTTTCAGGTCACGACTCGGAGATCAAGTCATTGCAAGACTAAAGCAAGATGCTGTTCGTTTGACCTTTACTTAAACGACAAGGAATTTTGCAGGTTGATGAATTAGCTCTAAAACCTCATTAGTTTTGCAATTCTGATATTTTCGCAACCATATAAAGGAACGCACTACAAAATAGATTATTCATGTTCCTATTAGAAAATATTGATGAATTGCTTACTGTTAGAAAAAAGCTTCCTAATTACCTTCGTTTTGATCAACAGATTTCTTGCTGTGTTTGTTTTAAGCAGAACAAGGTAGTTTTATGACAATTCTCCCAGCCGAATAATCAGTACAAGGCCTGATATCTATAATGTTCAAGAATAATCACAAACTTTAACTCAAAAGTCAAACGATCACATAGCCTTCAAACGTTTCTAGAGTTAGAACTGTAGAAAGACAAAAAAAAAGATATGCAAAAGCAAAAGACATTCTTAACAAAGCCACATAAGACCAAGGACACTGAAACAATTAGAAAGAGGTTATTGAAATTCTCAGAGGATCATAAATATCATATCAATAAAAGTCAGTCATAATTGTCAAAGTCATAACAATCAACGTAGTCCTCTTCATCTGAATCCATATGAAAAACCGTTGCATCAAACGGATAATCATGAGTCGAGTCACTAGGGTATCTCACAAATTTGATCCTCTCGGAACACCTCTTTTCCAAATCCCCAACAATGCTGACGTTAAAACACTGACGTAAATCAAGGTGTTCCAGATAAGGACAATTGTCCAGAATGGAGCTTAAACTGGTGTTTGATAGACTGTTCCCGAAAAGCTGGAGGTGACGAAGGCCATGCAACGTTTCAGCGATAGCTAGAGCCTCATCGTCATTTTCAAATCTTGGACGTCTGAGTCCCCTGCGGTTCAGCTTCAGTGTCTTAAGATTATGACAAGACTGGCCTACGACTTTAAGAGACTCTTCTGACAATAAGCAGTATGAGACCTCGAGGTCCTCAAGTAACGGAAGCTTCACAACTGCTCTTTCAAATCCATGATCTGTGACTGAGTAGCACTTTGCAAGTTTAAGGCTTCGGAGATTACCCGACCTGCAAATAATTGCGGTAAAAGTTAAAAACTGAAGCCACGTAAGAGAGTAAGAACCATAACATGCGAAATATATTCACCAAAGATATCAGTAGCAACGTCATGACAAAAGCATAACAATCTTAGAAACATATTTATGATTCCTACTCTGAAATGGAGAGTAAGAGAATAACAGTCACACACAAACACACTTTGATTTGCTTAAATTGGTACAATGTAGACAAAACAGACAACATTATTAAACACTTCATAACCAGTACTAGTGATTCAGCAAATGGACCGTTAACATTCCTACATATATTCATCAGATCGATCTATCAAAAAAAGAAAAAGACAATCGTAAGGTAACAATAACTTCTCAATAATTTTATTTGGAGAGAGATATATATAGAGAGAGAGAACCTATCGGATATGTACTTGAGGAGATAATCAGTACCAAAGTGCCTAATATCGATCTGAATTAAGCCTCCCTGGCTAAGATCGACTGCATGACGGCACATGATCTCGAGGTCGAACTCCATGCTTTCTCCGAGGTCATGCATGACAATCTTCCGCCACATAGAAGGGTCTTTACAGACGCGACGCCATGAAGTACACACTTTCTGAGCGTTTCCCAATATCTCAATCGCGCCTAGCCTCTGCAGGATTGATGACGTCAATTCCGACGGAAACTCCGACCAGTTTATACATCTTCTTCCCCTTTTCATCACATGAGTCAAATCCGAAGATGACGGAACCAAGGAAGAGGAAGAGGCCATTCTGTGATGGTCACGTTGTCTCTCAAGTCCAAGATTATATAAGGAAGTGAAGTAGCTTCAACTTTCAAGACTAGCATCATGACGCAGTGACCAACGGCCATTTTCTCTGATAGTCAAACTCTATCAAGTCCATTAAATAAGGGAGTGAAGTTGTTCAACTTTCAAGACTCCAATATCCTTTACTAACAAACGGCCATATTCTCTGATGGTCAACTTGTCTTGAGTCCATTAAATAAGGTAATGAAGTAGTAGTTTTCAACTTTTAAGACTCTTGTTCGTATCCATCACTCGTTGACCATTTGGTCCTTCATGATAGTATTACATATCTACAACTTTAACTTACTAAGATTAGGGTTTGACCTCAAATCCCCGAGATCAATGTAAGACACAAAGAGTTATCACGATGTGTCTTAAAGCTCAAAGCCCCCTTAAAGCTCGTTCAAGATCACAATGAAGCAACCTCAAAGCCCCTAGATGAATGTAAGACACAAAAAGTTATCACGATGATGACAATTCTCGACGATTTAAAGACTCGAATCCAGAAAGCTCAACAACAATCATCATCGTCAGGTAAGAAGGAGCTTAAAATATGTAACACAGAGTTGAAACCTCGTCATAATCCCAACAAGAACGATCCGGGTGATGTTCAGAAGCTGAGAAAAGAGCTAAGCGCTAGCATGGCTGCAAGAAAGAGTCTTCAAATGATGTGTTCAAGTTTAGGTAAGGAGAAAGATATGAACCGAAGTGAGGATCTTAGAAGATTATTGATGGATACCGATCTCTGAAGAGGAGATACAAAGATGTTCAAGAAGGAAATGGATCGATGAGACAAGTGCTTAGAGATTTTGCAGAAGAAGTGAATGTTGGGACGCAGAGACTAACTGAATTTCATGAGAAGATCTTAAGAATGAGATTTCAGATTTAGACAAGTTGTTCCAAGAAAAAGGAAAAAAAAAAAAAAAAACAGAGATTTGTTTCTGTATCACACTTCAGATATATAATCATACAACGATTTGTCACTAGAATTTATAACAAGAATCCTGAACTAGTCTCTTCGGATTTAGCAATTTGCTCATAGGTTTATCGGTAGCCTTTGACCGTCGTGGGCAAGCTGAACTTGAATTCCTTCCCTAAAATATTGAACGTAGTCCATTAGTTTTCAGCAATGTGGATTTACCAAAATGATACAACACTGCTTTCATTGCTTACCTTAGAGACCATTCCGCAAGTATCTCATTGTATTCATGGTGATCAAAATAGTGTGTCATACCCGTTAAAAGCGCTCTCTTTGGACAGAGCCTCTTTATGATCTCAAGAGTCTAAAGAAGATGAGGCTCAGAAAATTGAAAACATTATTCTATCAATGTAGATAGATACTGAAACAAACCTCAGGCAAACATAGATGTGTAGGTTGTCGTCCTCTCTATTATCAAAGAGCTAGTCAGCAACAATAAGTTTTCATGAACAAAAAGTGGAAATAAAAGTTATTAATTATACCATAACCATAGATGGTACATTTGTATCCAGGATAAGAAGATCTAGCTGTCCAGCTCCGGCTTTAGAAATAGCTGCTTAGTCAAGATTCGTAAGAAGATCAATCATAGACAGTGGCAGAGCCAGCCACAAAGCTTATTGGGGTCAACAAAACTGAATCATGGGTTTAAGTTAATTTTGAACAAATGTTACCGGGGTCATTGTACTAATTTTACAGCATTTCACCAGGTTTTTAAACCAGAAGTACAAGTAAATTTATATGTAATATAAATTTTGTAGGGGTCAACTGACCCCCTCCCTAAGTGCTACCTCCGCCACTGATCATAGACAATGTTAATTAGCTTGTGATTTCAAATGATTTAGCAAAAATATTAATAGTTCTTACCATATTCAGTACTAGGTGGGATGCGTGATATATCTGATATATAAGCCACTTTACTTTTATTGCCGAAGAGGAAACCTAAAGCAACGTAATCTTCTCCATGCATCACCTAAAGCAAAACGTGGAGTCCAAGGGATCAGGTTCTCCTGGAAGAATCACTGTTTTTATTTACTCAAAAGATGGAAGGAAGTTTAACCGGAAGAGGCGTGAAAGATAAGCCCGAGGCAGTGAATGGTTTGTCACAATTCTCTTCGATGATTCTCCAGTCAAGCTGTGAAACCCGTCTAGGTACCTCTTTAACCTTCTTTTCAACCAAATAAGGAAACCTCGTAGAAATGCTGTACAAAAATGCCTTTTAAAGTCTCATTAGAGAACACTTACTAATAACAGGAAAAAGGTCAAATTAAATTTTTACCTTTCCATTGTAAATTGAGATAGAAAGACGGGAAGTGGATTGGTGTCAATGGCTGAACCACGAGGTTGAAGAGATCGAATATCATCTAGGCCATGAATTGCGTCTGCGTGGTCATGAGTTAGAATGATCTACATAACATGATTAGTAGTAAAAGTTAGATTCCATATCAGACAAAAAGATGTAAGAACTCAAGAAAATTAGTATATAAAAAGAGCTTAACGGAATCAATTCGAGGAATCTTATAGAAGGTAAACCAACGAAGGACTTGCTCTCGAAAACTCTTCCCAACATCAATAATCATGTAATAATGTCTACCATCTTCCTCCCCGCAGCAATAATCGATCAAGAGAGATGTATTGCATCTGCCAAAGTAAGAGTATCAAGATTCAAGAATGGACCAAAGAAGATCAAAAGGGACAAGATTTAATATTTTAGTATAAATAAAAATTAAGATTCAATGTTTTTCAATCTTGACAGATTAAAGACCAAATAACCCATAGATAAATTGATGTTGGAATGAGACAAAATATACCTGTAATTAGGGTTGAGGGTGAGGCAGTAGTAGTGAGGGACTGAGAACAGACATGGCAAGGAGGATCTGAGGGCTGGAGTAAGCATCTGAAATGGGGAACTGCGGCGGAGCAGCCTGTTCCGAGAAAGATAAGGGCCGTTCGATCATCTTCAGGTTCATTCTTCTCCATGCTCGAGACTTTGATCTTCCTAATAGTTCAGTCTAGCAAAAAGATGATTTTAAAAGCCAACAGATGCATGTTTGTTTATTGTATTAGTTGAGAATTTGTGATCGCTCATGTTTGTTTATTATATTAGTTGAGAATTTGTGATCGGTCATTTTTGTTTATTGTGAGACAGTGGAACAATGGATCAAAGAAACAAAAGGGTTGTGTTGAAAGTTAAACTTGATTTGGATCACATTTTGGGCTAATAATTTACTAATCATTTTAGTCCAAACTTAGTCCAATATCTAGAATCATCCTCCACCTCCTTAGAATAAAAATCTAGATATTCTCATAGAATTATCTAGATAATTATAATAAAAAATCTTAGATATTACGGTAGAATTCTCTAGATTTATGATTAATATGTAAGATATTTTGTATTTTGGAGGCTATAAATACCTCCACTCCCCTTTCATTTTGCATCACCAAGAAAAAAAAGCTTGTAACAAGTAATAAAAAATCTTCTTCTAAGTTATAAAAATCTTTCTTCTTCACAAATTTCTTTCTCTTCAAACACTTTAAACACTTCTCCATCTTTATAAAACTTTCATTCCAACAAAGTGGTATCAGAGCCACAAGTTCCTTTTGAAGATGGCAAATAATGGTGTTCCCTTCCAAGTTCCATTGCTCACTAAGAGCAACTATGACAATTGGAGTCTTAGGATGATGGCTATCTTAGGAGCACATGATGTGTGGGAGATAGTCGAGAAAGGCTTCGTTGAACCGGAGAATGATGGTGGTTTATCTCAAACACAAAAGGATGGTTTGAGAGATTCAAGGAAGAGAGACAAGAAGGCTCTCTGTCTAATCCATCAAGGATTAGATGAAGATACATTTGAGAAGGTTGCTGGAGCAAAGACATCCAAAGAAACATGGGAGAAGCTTCGGACATCTTACAAGGGAGCGGAACAAGTTAAGAAGGTACGTCTTCAAACTCTAAGAGGAGAATTTGAAGCATTACAAATGAAGGAAGGAGAAATCATCTCAGATTACTCTCAAGAGTATTGACGGTTACTAATAACCAAAAAAAATGGTGAGAAGTTAGATGAGGTGAGAATCATGGAGAAAGTTTCTTAGATCATTGGATTCAAAATTCGAGCATATCGTCACCATTATTGAAGAGACAAAAAGACTTGGAGACTATGACGATTGGAGCACTTCTTGGATCCCTACAAGCTTATGAAGAAAAGAAGAAGAAGAAAGAAGATATTGTGGAGCAAGTTCTCAAGATGAGAATTGATCACAAGGAAGAAAGTGGCCGAAGCAATCTAAGACGTGGTGGCGGTCATTCCGAGGATGAGGTTGTGGTGTAAATGGACGAGGTTGGAGACCATATGAAGACAACTTCAAACAAGAGGAGGAGAATTCATCAAGAGATCGTGGAAGAGGAAAACCCAAAATCAAGGTACGATTAAACAAGCATCAAATGCT